>NW_020454316.1:2121377-2184488 GCF_003342845.1 Nothoprocta perdicaria
CGCGCCAGCCCCAGCGCCAGCCCCGCCACCAGGCCCCAGAAGGCGCCCTGCAAAGCAAAGGGGAAAACGTCCTCCCCGGCCTGGGCAGCAGCGGCTGCTTCGGCCTCCCGGGGGGTCCTTGGTGGCACTGGCACCCTTGGGTGCTCCAGCTGCCGCCCACACGGGCAGGTCCCCTGGCTCCGCGGCGCTGCCTACCTGCTCGGTGGCTCGCGGCCAGAAGACGGCGAGGACGAAGACGGCGGTGACGGGGGGCGCCAGGCAGCTGGTGACGGCCTGGATGTAGACGTAGAGCTGGCCGCCGCTGGAGCTCTGCAGGATGGGGATCCACACCACGCTGAGGGCCACCAGCGCCACCGTCACCGCCCTGCGAGAGGCGGCCGGACGCTGGAGCTGCCTCGCCGTGCCGCGTTGCCAGCGCGCATGGAGCGCGCAYGGAGCGTCACCGGCATCGCTGGAGGCCACCCCGGCGCTGCAGCCCACACGGTCACACCGGGGGTGYGCCGGGACACCCCACTTGCCACCCGCATCCACCAGCGCCCTGCAGGGTGGCAAGCATGGGATGGCAACTGGCACGTCCCTGGGCACTTAGGAAAACCTTACCTCTAAGGCAGAGCCTAATGTGGCCACCAACGCAGAGCGAGGCTCACGGGGTGATGCTCCCATCGCCGCCACAGCCAGCTGCTCCTGTGGCCCTGCGATCCCCCCTCCAGCAAGAGCTGTGTCCCCATACGTGGATAAAGAGCCCGTGGCCACCAGTCCAGACACATGGACACGGGGTTTATCCATCCCCAAATGCCAGCTAGGAAGCCACTGGAATCAACTGGCAACTCCCTGCGGCATCTCCCCATCCTCACCCTGCAGCATCTCCCCATCTGCAGCAGGGCGCAGGGGCCCCTCGGCTCTTGAAGCCCCGTGGAGCCCTTGCTAGGAGCAGGAAATGCAAAAGGGGCCGTGCRGGGACATCTGCACGTTTGGGGCCGGGCGGTCAGCGCTGCAGTGTCTATAGCTCAGCCCGGCTCGTTCACAGCTCCACAGAGTTACCTAAACCACCATCTGCTCCTCGCAGAAAGCAGAAGTGCAAAAGCACCGAAAAACCCCAGCAGTAACAGCAACAGMAAGGAAAAACAGCAAAGCTGCTCCAAGCGCTCAGAGCCTCCTTGYTGCTGCCTGTCTGGTGCGAGGCAAAGGGGAAACAGCCCGGGAAGGGTTTTCCGCACCTCCTCCGGGAGTCCCGTGGCTGATGTGCAGCTTGGCACAAGCTTTGGGGCCCCTTGGAAGCAGCGGCTGCTCCGGCTGCGGCCCAACCGAGGCGTTAACCAGCACCAGTTGCTGCAAATTGCCCCACGCGCTAATGAATTGCCCCACGTGCTAATGAATTGCCCCACGCGCTAATGAATTGCCCACGACAGATTGCAGCAGCGCCTCCCGCCCCGAGCAGGCAAAGGCCTCTGCAAACACTCATTAGCTGCTCCCACGACCGCGCTGTGGGGTTATTTGTCCCAATTTGACGCGCACGGAGCCGAGGCGGCGCCCTGGCCGCCCGCTGCCCGCACCAGGTCCCGCTCCCGCTCCCTCCGGGCTGTTTGCAGCTGCGGAGCGAAGGAGGCCAAGGCAGCCCAAGCCACTGACCCGGAGAAACCTCCACGAGGTGCAAAACCAGCCCGGCCAAACCCTGACCCAGATTCCCTGCTGCTCCTCTGCCAGCCGCCGCTGAGGCTCTTTTCCACCCGCAAGCCGGGCAGGGGCCGAGCTGATCCCGGGAAGATTCCCAATCTGGGAAGAGCAGCTGCCATTTCCTGGGAAGTGTATATAAAGCAGCCACAGGGCAGGTTCTGCACTGGCCTCGGGAGGACAGATTGGCCCTGTGATGCCAAGTGCACCGAAAGCCCCAGCCTCATTTCCAGCACTTTTGTGCCTGGAATAATCCAAGGATTTGTTCCCTTTTCCCGTGGCGTTTTCCAGCCCGGCTCCCGAGCGGATCCCAGCATCTCCCCGGGCGGTACCTGCCCACCAAGAGCAGCTCTCGCTCGCCGGCCGCCGGCCTCAGCCGCCTCCAGATGTCCATGGTGAAGAGGGTGCTGCTGCTGTTGAACACGGAGGTGAGGGACGACATGAGAGCTGCCATCATCACGGCCACCATCAGCCCTCGCAGCCCTGCGGAGGAGAGGGGCCGTGAACGGGGAGCGCCCGCTCCCCGGCACCGCCGCGTCCTCCCCGMGGGCACCTACCGCTGGGCATCAGCTCCACCACGAGCTTGGGGTAGGCGATGTTGGAGCAGCCCACGGCGGCGCCGCACACCCGCTCGCACTCCTGGGGGTCCACACAGGCCACGGCATCTGGGGCGACACGAGGGCTGAGCCGGACCTGGAGCAACCCCTGGACGCGGAGCTGCCTCCGYCCTGCCCGGCTCAGGGTGACGGCAGAGATTGGGGGTGTCCTATGGGTGCAGGGGGTGCCCCTGCTGTGCCCGGAGCTGGGGGRCTTTGCCCAGGACCCAGTTTGGGGCACCCACTTGCAGAGCTGCTCCCTGGGTGCGGGAGCACTCGCTGCAAGGCACGGGGCAGCTCTCCACCAACGCCCCATTACGTGGGTGTCCCAGTGGGTGCTGAGCCCTCTTTTATTGTCACGCTCATAAAATATTGAAATGGGAGGCAGTTAATGGCAGGCGTAAATATTAATGGCCTGGCCGGCTTGCAAAGCTGCATCCTCGCCCACAGCAGCGCAGGGCCCAGCTCCAGCTGCCCGGCCTGGACCCGGCGATGTTGGGAGCAAAGCCACCGTCACCAATCCACACCCCGGCTTCCCTCTCCGAATGGGAAYGCTGGGAGAGGCTCCATGCAAACGCCAGGAGAGCTGCAGGTGAAAGATGCTCCGGAGGGCAAAGCTGGGCCTGAGTGTTATAACCCAGGCCTAGCAATGAAACAAGGACTAGCCAAAGGCTCGGGTCGGCTGACAAGCCCCGCGGTGGCCCCCGAGCCCGCCGGAGCGGGAGGCTCAGCAAGGCCAGGATGTGTGCCCAGGTCCTGGATCCCGGAGTGCTCTGCGCCATGCTGCCTCGCTTTGTCATTATGCCCTTTGCTCAGGATGGGAAATTAATGAGCAGCTTCAGCCTGTAATTAGCCCTTCCCCGTGGCGCCGGGAGGAAGCTGCTGCTGCAGGCGGCGGGACGGAGCCGGGACGCAGGGCAGGGCTCCGCGCGGCAGCCGGCGCCAGACAGCGACGTGTCCCTGCCGGCAGGGCCGGCCAGGCTCCCCTGTCCCTGTCCCCGGGAGCCAGGGACGAGCAGGGAACACGCGGCTGTGCAGGCAAACGCAYCCAAAGGTGGCCAGCGGGGCAAGGAGGTGTCCTCAGGGTGGCCCTTAGGAAGGGGTCTGTGCCCCAAGCCCGTGTCCCGGGGCTGCTGTCCCCGCAGGGAGCCTGGGATGCAACACCCGGCTTTGCCACCCCAGCACCCAGAGCCCTGTTTGCAACAGGGAATCGCACAGCTCTGCCAGGCGGGATGCAGGAAGCATCCCGGAGACGAGAGCATCGCTTGGTCCATCAGGACTGAGCCCGCGGCTTCCCTCCCCGCGCCCACATGAGCCCTGCACGCAGCAGGTCGCGGCTTGCAGAGCGCCGGCCCTCGCGAGCCTCCTTGCCCAAGAGCCGCAGCCGAGGCGGGCGCGGGGCCGGCGGCAGCGGGCAGGACTCCGCGGGTCCCCCCGGCACGCGCCTGCCCTCCGCGCGCACCGCGCCGCACGTGCCGCGACCCGTGTCCTGCGCCAGGGACAGCACAACTGCCAGTAAGGAAACTGTCGGCATCGCAAGGCAAATCACGAGCTGGGAAAGGAGACGGGTGGAAGAGCAAGAAGAAAATCCCGCAGCCGGGAAGGAAGGTCCTGTTCGCTCCCCAGCATCCTTGGGCTTTGCTGCACATCCCGTCTCTGTTCTCCCTCCTCGAACACGACAGGCTGGCCCTGGGCTCGGGCCGGTGRATGATTGCTTAGCCAGGGCGTTTGCAGGGGCTGCTCCTGCCTGGCACCGCCCAAAGGCCTCCTCGGAAACACTCCAGGTTATGGGGACCCGGGTCCCCAGCGAGTGCTCAGCCCATCACGTCCCATCAGAGCCGCTGCACAAGCGTGTGCCACGCTTTGCCCTTTGCCTCTTGTCATATTTAGTCACCACAATGACCAATATTTGCTCCTCTCTCCATCAGTGCGGGACTTCTCCTCCCTATTAGCAGCAGCTCCCCAAGATTTGGCCCCAAATTCACAGTCTAGGTCTCATTCCAGCTCTGTGATACTGGGAAACCTCTCTCTGGCAACCCCTTCTCCATGCCCTCACTCGCCCTAGTGATTCCTCTCACATCATCCCCTTCTCCCTGCTCCTACACCACCTTCCTCACCCATCCTTGGCTCAAATCAAGTTTGCTGCTCCAATTTAAGGCAAGAAAACCCATTCTGTTTCCCCTCAGAAGGGCATTATTGCACCTTAGGCGTAAAAAGATATTATCTCAGGCTGCTATCAGCCACTTTTGAGAAGGTGACACTGGAATTTGTCCTTTTCCGTGCGCTTCCTCCCAAATCCATTCTGGGTTTTGCACCTCACTGAGATGCATCCGGAAGACGAGACACAAACAMGGCGGCGGGAGCAAGAGGCTTTGAAGCTGCGAGCGCCCCGGCTGCGCCTTAGGACGCTGACTCAAGCGGGGCTCTTACTTATGCGCCTGCAAATCCAGATTAATTGCACTGAAGCGCAGGGAGCTAGACACAGCCCGTGGCTTTTTGCTTCTTTTTTTTCCTTAGTGATTCCTTTCCTGATTCTTGAAACTCTTGAACCAAGCTCCCAAGCAAAGAAACCCTCCACTTTTCCAGCTTGTGCTCCCTCACTGGCGGCTCCAGGTTGTTTTTTGGGGAGATCTGCCAGTTAAAAGCACGGGGTGCCGGAGCGAGCCCTGCTGTGGCACAAGACCACGTCCCTGCTCCAAACCTCCTGCCAAAGGGAGCAGCGTCTAGAGCAGCCCTGGCACCGGGAGATGCTCGTTGGGACCTGTCTTGGCTCCCAGCTCCAACCAGAGCACTGGGATCTGTCATCCTTGGCGCAGGAAGGGTTAAGCAGACACAGATAAACTTGCCTGGAAAATATTGACTTAGCCACACGCACACAAAGCGGGAGCGATTTGGGGAGAGAGCTGCATTTTTCTTTTCTTTTTCACATGCAGAGCCCTCCCTGCTTCCCAGGGACCCTCCTGCACCGGGACGTGTTTTGGAGGAGCAACCAGACAGCACCAGACCCTGACCAGGCGCATTGGGCGCCCAGACGGAGCGGCGCGGCGGGCGAATCCGGCTCCCGCACGGACACCCCGGCCGAAAGAGTTAACGTCCCGGCCGGGCCGGGAATGCAGGATGCTGCACGTGACCTCAGGTGGGGCAGGGCGGAGCCATGAGTCACTCTTCTGCTTTTCCTCTTTTCACTTCTTGCYCTTACCTGTCGGCCGGGGCTCCGCACGCGGGCAGGAGCCCGAAGGAATCGCCTCGCCGGCCGCGGAGATGCCCAAGAGGCTGGCACAGAAACCCACCCTGGCCAAACCAACCAGCTGACCCAAGCCGGCACCATCAGCACCCGGGGACAACCCTGGGCCTGAGAAACCCYGCTGAGAAACCCCGCTTTCCTGGATCCTTTTTTAAGTTATTTTCTGTTGTTGTTTTCCGTAGCGTTTGGTCCTATTTTCTTCTCCGCTATYGCTCTGTTGAAAGAGGGAAGGATGAGAGCACCGTGGAGCTGACAGTAGAAGACTCCCCAGGCTGGGCCAGCCCATGCGTGGAGCAAACAAGGGAGCCGGGAGCAAACAAGGAGCCGATTCCTCCCCAGCGGAGAACACGTTGGAGTGCCAGGGGCTCTGCCAAGCGAGCGGGCAGACGCAGAGACACCTTTCTAGAGCTGTGCGTTGAACGCACGGAGGGAGAAACGGAAGAATTGTATATTTAAAGACTGGGGAATAATTAATTTCTTATTTATTGTCAGTAGCTGGTGCTCGCCGGGACGCCAGGCTCCCCTCTCCGTGTCGGCGGTCACCATGGCTTTCTCCCAGGTGCAGTGTCTGGACGACAGCCACGTCAACTGGAGGTCGAGTGAGTCCAAGCCTGAGTTCTTCTACAGCGAGGAGCAACGCCTTGCCTTGGAGGCACTGGCCTCCCAGGGGCCAGACGCCTTCTACGAGGTCCTGAAGAAAGAGAATATCCGGGATTTCCTCTCCGAACTGGAGCTGAAGAAGATCCTGGATACGCTCGAGACGTAYGACCCCAGCTCCGAATACATCCCACGCCACGGCAGCAGCGCGGGGGGCAGCGAGGACGACCACCACAGCCAAGGGGGCGAGCAGGACGTGGCCCCATCCCTGGAGTACTGGCCACAGAGATCCGACCGCTCCATCCCGCAGCTGGACCTGGGCTGGCCCGAGACCATCGCCTACCGCGGGGTCACCCGCGCCACCGTCTACATGCAGCCGCCCATCGAAGGGCAGGCTCACATCAAGGAGGTGGTGAGGAAGATGATCTGCCAGGCTCAGAAGGTGAGGAGCTCCCCGCGGGCTGGGGCAGGAGCTGGTCCGCGCCGTTCTGCCAAAGTCAGSTCCTAAAGTTTTATCCTCTGGGAATCTCTACCCGAGTGAAGGTATCAGGGTAAATCACTCTGGTTTGCTTGGTAGCTCAGGATAATCGATAATGTGGGGTTGGTTTTTGCTGAGGAGATGTTGTCGGTTTGGTCTAACATGGCCTGGGAGCAGCGCGACCTTTCCGTGACGGTCCCTGCAGCTGTCCCCAGCCCCAGGTGCCCCGATCATCGTTTCCAGAGCATGGTGTAACCGTGTGCAGGGACAGCAGGGAGCAAAGCAGCCAAACTCAGCCCTAGAGCAAATCCAGGAAAGCCGCTGCTCCTGTGCTGACCCTTACGAGGGTCAAATTTGCCCCAGGACGGCCGCGTTGCTCCAAGTCCGCTCCACGCTGGCTTTAGGAGAGGAAAGAGCCCATGTGCCGCACAAGCCGGGGCAGGTGCTGTGGGAGAAGCACAGCTCATGGCTGCCCATCTCCTGTGCGCTGGGATTAGGAGGCTGCTCCTCGCCGTGGCAGCAAGCCCAGGAGCAGAGGGCTGGCGAGGATCGGCRCTCACGTCACACTGATGTCACCGCTCGAGGAGAGGGGAAGGTGCGGAGCGGATAGGACAGGAGCTATTGAAGGCCAACCACGGTGGGGAAAGGCCGCTGGTGTTTCCCAATGCCAGCTGAGATGGGGACGAGGATCTGGCGTCTGCTGGTTGATGGCCAGCGAGTAATCCGTGTAGGTTCCAGCAGRAATTCAGCCGTGAGGGGCAGCATCCCGTCGATCTCCACCAAGGGTTTTTGCCACAGGGCAAGTGCTGGTGCTCACAGGGAGCCTTTGGATCCCGGTGGGAAAGGCAAGAAGCCTTCATCCAGCAGCAGGTTATAGCCGGAGCCTCCCCAAGATCTGGTAGCCGGAGGGCCGTGTATTTGGACACACATGGTGGGTTCTGAGGTGGCCGTGCTGGGGCAGGAACCTCATCTCCAAACATGCCCCAACACGGGCTGGCAGGGACGGTTCTGCTCCCAGGAATGTGGGAGACGGGTCTGCACCAATGCAGAAACCATCTTTTTAGGTGCCGGTTCCCATGTCCCCTCTCTCCCGCCATCCTTACCTGTGCTGCTTCCCACTCCCAAGCACTTTGCTCTCGGCAGCTTTCCTACTGTATGGACACAGAGGGCTGATTCCTGCAAAGGGCTGAGCTGGCAGGATGCAGCACGGGGAGAACTTTCCCGTTGCTAAGAATGCCTCATCCCCGGGTCTTTCCAGCTGCCTCCGACCAGGCTTGCAGCTCCTGCCCGGCTTTGCCTCCTCATTGCTTCCCGCCTGCCCCCACACAAACGGCGTCTCCTGACTCATCCCTTCTTCCGTCGTGCTCGTCCTGCTCCGTGGAGCCAGGCGGCTGAGTCAGGCAGCTGCGGGCTCGGGTGCCTCCACCATCCCACCTCCGCTGGGATCCTCTCCAAGCCTCCTGGATGCGCCCGTGGCCAACATCGCTCTTCTGCTCACGTGGGAGCGGGGGAAATCCATCAGCAGCTCTATAACATTTACTTATAGAGCCTTATAGTTTAGTGCCTTGGAGTGGATTGGCACGGCCTGGAGCCGAGCTGCAGAGGCAGCGAGGGTAGGAAATAGGCTAAGGTTGTTAAAGAGGAGCCTACAAGGCTGAGAGACACGGGTGACAGCTCTACGACGCGTCTTCAGTGGTTTGAGTGAGTCTTTGCGTTGCTTTAGAAAATGCAAGGGAGGGAAATGCTCCAGCTGGGTGCTTGCTTCCAGCCCGTGCTCTGGAGTTAATAAACAGAAGATATTAGGRTTGGACAAGTGGGGCTCTTGGGGGCCTTCCACCCTGTGTATGAGGACTCAGGTTACCTGCAATCACACAGCTGCGCCAAGGTAACTGCTGGGGTGCAGRCTTCTGCTCATGGGGACGCTGAGGTCGAACGTGCCCTACACCTCGAGGTCCTCGTGGCAGCTGGGAGGTGACACTGTTGGGCTGAAGGAGCCAAGGCAGCACAGGCAGGGCCAGGCCAGCTGATACTACATGTTGAGTAGTAGGTCATCTCRGGTGACATCTTCCTGGCCTGCCACTTGGGACATCCTCTGGAGATACCTAGCCTGACCTTTAGCTCCTGTGCCCCGGTTTGGGGAGCAGAAGCCTTCAGCAGCTCCCGTGCACTGGAAGGGCAGGATATGCTCCACCTGCCCAGACCGCCGTCTCTGCAGGCTAGCAGCGCTTTTCCTAATAGCCACGTACTTTTTATCATGTGGATCATTCAATGAGGAAAAAAAAAAGGAAAAAAGCGCTCCTAGACATTTCAACCCTATTATCTCAAGCGTGCCCTGACGTCCAGCTCGGCTGCCTGCTGTCCCGCCATGGGAACGGCRGCGCTCCTCCTGTGACTCACAGGGCTGGAAGAGCAGGAGCTCTCCTGCCTTCAGCATTGCATCCTGCAGGGCGACCCTTGCTCCCAGAGGCTGCTGAGGACACCTGCCCCAAAAACGCTCTCGGAGGCCAAACGCCAAAGCAAACACGAGGGTTGTTATGTCGCGGGGAGAATGGCAAAGTCCACGCGGTGAGCGCCGCGCTGGGGAAGGTCCAGGGCACAGCGGAGCGCGGCGGCTGACACGGAGTAGGCAAAATGGTTTGCATGAGGACACCAAGAGTCGAGGCCCCTTTATGGTGACGATGCCTTTATGCGCTTGCAGGTACATGGCTAAACGCTGCTAAGAGCCTCCACTTTATTTAGTGGCAAATCCAGGCGAGCTGGAGCAGAGGATGCAAATAACCCCTTCATCTTTCCGGGCAAAAAGTTGTGAGATGAGAGTCGTAAGATCCTTGCAGCCACGTCCCTGCTCTCCCAGGGACCTGGCGAATCCCCCTTTTCTCCACCTGCAGCACAGGGGTGGTCAAAGATGAGATGTCCAGGGAGGTTTCAGGTTGGAGAGCTCCCCAGGGTTGGAGGCATTTGGTCCCCTAACCTCTATGTGGCTCTGTATGACCAGAAAATAGAACGGATCAAAAATTGGGTCCTAGGATAAATGCCAGCAGAGACACCAGCGCGTCTGACGTCTTCTCTTGCAGTCTGGAGTTGAGGTTCCAGGTTGAGATTGCGGTGATATAATTAACCGTAGCAACTTCCAGCAAGGGTTGTGAGGCCCTATTAATTACTGTTTACGAAACCTTCCGTCATTCCTGGATGAAAGGGTCAACAGGAGAGAGCAATTATTAACGTTGCTTGTCCCACCTCTTCCCAACATGCTTCCTCTAATTGCGCGTTGGTACCTGCCTAATTTATTAAATGCACACGTGGTGTGCCCCAAAAGTTAGTATCTGATGAGTCAGAGTGACTTAATAAAGAGCTGCAATTTCCTCTATAAAACGTGATCCTGCAGCCTATGCACCCATCAAAGCAGTGCGGGAGGATCCCCAAATCATTTGCTCAGTGTTGCAGAGGATGCAGCACTCGCTGCCCGTCGGGGTCTCGGCATTCCTCGCATCCCTGCGCTGTGGTTTGCACCCACTGCTCCTCGCTGCTTTGTGCATCCACCACATCCAGAAATCTCAACAGCTCTTGCGACTTTGGGAGGGAAATTGTCACCCGGCAGGGAGCCGGGATCACCAGGCTGTACATCCAGGCTCCGTCGTCTCCGCAATGGCATTCTTTGACCAAACAGCCAAGATCCACAGTGAAGGACAGCAAGGATTCCTGGGATGACGCTGTTGCAAGGTGCCTGGGAAGAGGTCGGACTCTCCCGCTGCCTGGGATCTCACACCATCCTTTTCTCCAAAAATAGGACAAGCGCACGGGGCTCTGCCAGAGGTGACGAGGGACAAGATCTGCCACGCTCGCTCTGGAGAGCAGGGACGCCAGGACTTTGTTCCAGACACTCCCATTCCCTGCGAAGGGAAGTAAATAGCACAGAGGATTGCATTTCTCCGAACACACAGACCTCCATTCTTTGCAGATTAAGTCCTGCACCTGAGTTTTGGCCTTGGCTCAACCCATTTCAGCCAGGGCTGTGCGCGGGACAGCCAGGAGCAGGGCTTGCCCCCGGGATCCGGAGCGCTGCCAGGGATGTCCTCGGTGTCACAGCCGCTCCATGCTAGACGCTCAGGGAGATTCCAGGTGACAAAGTCCCTGTCCATCAGCCCCAGAGGGCAGGGAAGCAAGGCCCTGCCAAAAATCCCCAGGAAAACTCCCTCGGGATAGGCACAGGTTCGGCCTGGGGGGGGTCGTTTCATCTTTATTTTTTCCCCAAAGCTTTTGCCCCAGTAAGGACTTGCGCGCAGCATCGTTGCTTTGCCCGCGGAGCATTCCTTCCATCGGAAGCCTTGCAATTACCGTCCAGCTCTGCAGCTGACGTCTCCTGCCGTGTCCATTTCATAAATCCTTAGTTTCCGCTTGGAGGAAAGGGAACATGCAGGGATTTGACCACAGCGCATCCGTGTCAGAGATGGGAACAAAACGCCATCCACGAACGTGATGGTGTCTCCAGCCAGGGAGACGCAACGTCCCGGTTCAGATGTCCTTCATCCAAGATTTCCAGCAGACAGAAGTTTCTCCTGAATTTCCTGCTGCAAATTGAAAACAGGAACCAAGCCCTGAATTCTAAGATTCACTTTGAACTTGTCTCACTTCACATCTTCAGTGAGATGATTGCAGGCTTTGCTGGTCCCCCCCAGACCAGTACAAGCCCGATGCAACAAGGGCATCTATTTTCCTGCCTCAGCTTCCCCGTCAGTAAGCTGAGGACATGAAAAGTGCTCAGCCAGGTTCGGGAGGGCGGAAGAATTTGTCCTTTCATCATAAAAAAAGTGCTGAAAAGCTTTCAGGTTGTGACAGATGCAAATCCAGTTAAAAGGTACCTAGAAGATGCTCCTTTTTTATAAACCTGTTCCTCAAGATAAGAAGTGCGACCTCCAGCCACRAACGTGCCTTGGCAGGCAGGGTGCAGAGCCAGGGGCTGGACCAAGCTTGGGACTGTCACCTGGGGGGTGACAGGACCCTGTCCCCTTCTCCCTCATTAGCGCTGCAGGCAAAACACCATGAAAAAGGCAGAGTTTTGGTGAAAGCTTTTGGTGAAAAGGAGCCAGCAAGCAAACCACGCGGCAAGCCCAGGGGCTGCTCATGCTGCCCGGCTTTGCTCAGCCTGACCTTGCACTGAGGAGCCCCTTGGTGCATCTGGGCTCAACACAGCACAGAGGAAACCCTGGCCAAGCTCCACGAGCTTCGTCCTTGGCTCCTCGGTCCAGCTTYCTGGCACGGGCAGAGCTCCCGCCAGGAGGGAATTGGAGTGTCCCCAAGCAGCATCAAATACCCCCCTCTCACAAGCAAAGGAGAGGCGAGATGAGCTGGGCGGGCGAGCGGGTTGCAGGCGGCGCAGACAGGAGGAGCGGCACAGACTCCTTCCTTCGGAAAGGAAGGCAGAGCCGGCTGCGTCATAGCACACAGCGCCCTTCCTAATTAGAGCTCCCCACCGCCCTCTCTCAGGGCTCCTAGGGCACAAAAATAATTAAAAGGCAGCCCGGTGCTTTGACCTCTGTGGATCCTGGGTGTGCGAGCGCCAGGTATCGCTCCCGCGGGAAGCGTCTGCGACGTCTCCCTGCAACGGCCCRGCCAGAGAGGCCGAGGACCAAGATCCACACGGATGCAAAGCAAGGGCTCCTCTCGCCCTGGCCACGGCAGCACCTCTGGAATCGCTGCTGAAACGGGGGCATCGAGGGGTTTCTGAGCCCTGGTTACAGCAGCAAAGCGTGGCAGAAGCTGCATCCAAAGCAGCCTGAGGGGCTCCAAGCAGCACAAGGACCAGGCAGCTCCATGCGACCGAGCCACGGAGACACGGGCAGCCGGGCACTGCCTCCCCGGTGGCAGAAATGCCACCCAGGCCACCAAGCGCTGCTCCCAGCTAAACACGAGCCAAGCAGCAACGCTCCTAAATCAACAGCACGGGTTCAAACAAACATCTGGCTGCGATCGCTGCAACCRGCTGCTTCCAAGCAACCTTGTCAACTTGCAGGCGAGCTGGTTTCTGAAGAGGTGTTCAGAGGTGCCTTGGGGGGACTTGAGGCTTTTTACCAGGTTCAGAGCCACTTTTAGCTCTCATTTGTACAGATTCTCTGAACACAGGAGTGCAAGACATCCCCAGGGAGGGCAGGGGTGGCTGACGGGGGGATCTGGCCCATGCATCCTGGCACAGCACTGGAGCAACAAGGAACGATTTCTCTCTTGAATTCCCTATTAGAGGAGTTCARGGCATCAGCTCTAGGAAAGAGCTAGTAAAGGAAAGCTTCTCAGGCAGAAACAGGACTCGGAAACTTATGCTGAAAAGCAGGATTTGCTCCCCTCAAATCAATTTTTCAAAAATACACTCCAAGATGCAAAGCTATGAATCACAGGCAGGTTCCTTAGCCAAACAGCCAACCACTCCCCCAGCAGTGACCTCTGTTTGGCGCCTCTGCTCCGCGGGGCTTCGCGCCCGGGTCCTGCGTGTCCTCGGGGAGRCTCAGACGTTCACAGGGGATGGGAGGTGGCGGGCCAGCCCGGCGCGAGGACAGCGGGGCGCTTGGGACGGGGCGGTGACTCAGCCGGCTGCTTTCACAGCTCCGTGAGCACTGGCTCTRGGGTCAAGGTGGCAGATTTTACTGCAAGATCAAAGGATCTCGTTGGCGTGGCAGGTTKTGTCGTTGGAGGCAGAAATGCACGCAGGGGCTGGGCGCTGCAGAGCGGCCTCACCTCTGCTGGCTTCTCTGTGAACTTCYTGGGATGAGGTCTGGAGGAAATCTCACAGCATGGGAGCTCAAAACATCAAGACCTGGCCCTGATCTCCTAGGAAAAGCCTCGCTTGGGTTCTGCACAGACCAGGGCTGAGATGCTGTCTCCRCTCACCTCTTGTCCTTTCTGCAGGTCATTGCCGTGGTCATGGACATGTTCACYGATGTGGACATCTTCAAGGACCTCCTGGACGCGGGCTTCAAGAGGAAAGTGGGAGTCTACATCATTCTGGATGAGACCAACGTGAAGCACTTCCTCCAGATGTGTGAGCGAGCCCAGATGCACGCCGGGCACTTGAAGGTAAGGCTGGCATAAGAGGTCCATGGTCATGTACCCTCTAACTCAAAAGAGGAGCAGAGCCACGGGGCCTGATCCTCTCCCATCTTTTGGGGATCCCGGTTCCCTGTCTTTAGATCCTCCAGCTCTGTCTGCAGATCACTCATACATCCACATTGGCTCTCCACATCCACAGAAATGAGTCTCCTGGGCTCAGGGGTTTGGTAGCAGCTCGCTCTGCGCGACACCTTGCTCGTTAATCTGCTAATTACCTGCTTTGTGCAGGGCTGGAATGGGCCAGGTGCCCAACACAAGCCCCTTCRGAAGGGATAGTCCAGGTAGCGGGGACAACAGTTCAAGATCCAGGACCCAAGTGAGGAATCAAGGAAGGGGAGTAGCTCCCCTGGGGTCATCTATGAACCATCAGCCCCATGAGGAGGAGAAATGAGGTCTGGGCAAATCACCGCCTCTCCTCGAGGCTCCTTAGCTGCACGACACGGAGACGCCGGTCCCGTCTCCCGTGGAAAGCCCCGTGGAAAGGGCGGGAGGYGGCGGGTGCCACCTCCCTCGCTCGGCGCTGCGCGGATGTGCCGCCACACGCTGTGTTTGCCCGCGGTGCCCGCACGTGACCGCAGGGATCCTGGTGTGAAGCAGGAAGRGGAAAACAGCCCGGGAAACGCCTGGCAATGGCGCCCGGCTCGGCCCCTCCAAGCTGGGAAAGAGAGGTCCCTGGATTGGGATGGAGAAGAGCTCAGCAGCTTCCCCTCTCCTCCACACGTGCCCCGATTCTGAAGAAATAAGCAGGAGCCCTGGGAAAGCAGAGGAGGTGGAGGGCAGGGGAGGGAAGCGGYGCTTTCCCGGGAGCAGCAGGCGGCTCAGGAAGCTCCCGGCCCAGCCTGGTGCCGGCAGCGAGACGAGCGGCTCCCAGCTGGGCGCATCGCCCTGGCCGTGGCGCGGGGCGCCCGCAGCCCGAGGACGCCGGCGGACACCTCTCGCTCCCAATGGTGCCTCCCCAGCGGCTCCATCGCCTCCGCCTCTCCGGCTGCTCGCCCAGGATGATGTTTCTTGCCCTGATGCCAGCCAGCCGCGCGGCGCTGGCTGCCGAACGGCTCCCGGGGAGCTCCTGTCTGGACAAGCTCTCCAGATTTGCTCACGGGGAGGCAAACGCGAGGCTGGGCAGGAACACGCGGGAGCCGCGTTCCGGCAGTGCCGACACGRGAGCTGGATGTCATTGGGCCGCGACGCAGTGCGGCTCCCGGGGACGCGGAGCGGGATTGCGGATCTGCCCGGCTCCACCTTTCCCACCTTCCCCCAAGCAGCCTCCAGGCCAGCCTTAAGCGCTGCTCCCAACCATTAAAAGGAAGCCGCTCTTCCCTGCGCATCCAAACTCCCCCCCGGATCCTGCTCTCTGCCAGACTGCTGCCGCTCCGAGACCTGAAAAGCCAGAGTTGACGCATGTCAGTATTTTAATGGACGAGGAGCCCGGTGGCAGGACTGGAAAAGCAGGAGAGCATCTGCAGAGCTCGGCAAATCCCTCCAGGTTGTGATGTGCCGCATATTGCTYGTCACGGGCGATTGCCGGGCTGGTATTGAGCCGGGCAGGAGCGTGAGGAAACTGGGGCAGCGTCCGGGAGCTGCTTCGTAAGCCGGGAGATGCTAACGAGCCGCGCGTCGTTATCTCGGCGGCTGAGAGGCAGGTCTGGTGTGCCTTGCAATTAGCACGGCAGCTTGGGCAAGGCGGGCGCCGCGTTAGGCAAGGGCGAGCGTTTGGAGAGTGACTCACGCGGCAGAGCGGCTCCCGGCTCGGCAGGCAGCCGCGGCGCCGGGCGCGCGCCGCTCTCCGCGCGCTCCAGCACGAACAGGCAGGTCCTACCCAAGAGAGGCCAAACGTGGGGAGCAGGCGCAAGGCAGGAGGCGCTTCTGGGGTGCTCTGCTCCCCGGGGGGTTCCCGAGAAAAGCTCCGGCTCCCGTCAGGTAGGGAGATTAAGGAGAGGGACAGGACATGGAGATGTGCGATGGGCAGAGCTTGGAGCCTGGAAAAGCAGCCAGGAGAGCCCTTCTTGCCCTTGCAGCTCCTGCTCCCTGTCCCGTCTGCAGSGGGAGGCCGCGGCCCTGCCAGTTCCCTAAGGAATCGGCTTCCCGTGGAAAGATGTGGATCAGGGCCTGTAGAGCAGGAGGAGACCCCTGCGAAGGGGATGAGGGAGGGATGCAATCGGGAAGATTTTTGTGGGGGAGAAAATAGGATTTTTGGTGACTTCTAAGCTGGGGAAAAAAAAAAAAAAAAAAGAAAAAACAGAGAAAAGTATTCCCTAGTGACCAGCCCAGTATGCCACTAATATTTACCAATACACCAGCAGAAATAGGAGGAGAAGGTGCATTCATAAGAAAATATTCTCTCTATATGTTCACTCAGTGAACAGAGCAATTTGCAGGGATGCAAAGCTGTGTTTGTGCCTCATTTTTGGAGGAGAAGCGCAGAGGAACGGGACAGGCTAAGAACCATACAGTTGTGTTTGCAGAGGCAGGGATCCCCGAACTGGATACCACAGGGATGCATCTCCCTCCCTGCTCGGCCCTGGTGGGACACAGGCTGCCACCAAACGGGACAAAACTCTGGCAAACGCTGCTCCCCRGCTGCCTGCCGGCCCAGGGACCTGCCAGAGCACAGTCCCCTTGGCCCACGTCCCCAGGTTTCATCGCCCAAGGGGTTGCACCACTTCTCCCTCCACCCAGCAGGGCAGAAACCCAGGGAGAGGAGCGGAGCAGAGCGAAGCCAGGCTAAGGAAAGCAAGGTCACCAGCACCTTCACGTGGCACTGGAGAGGGACGAGGAATCACCGCTCACGGCACGTTTACCTCGGGATGGAAGGCGCTTGGTGGTGTTATTGCTGACCAGCTACCCGCACACGCTGGCAACAGCGGGTTCGAGAGGTAGAAAACACCGCTCAGCACGTGGGAAAGCAGGAAATTCTTGAAGCCGAGTCCCCGAGCTGCTGTGTGGCCTGGGGCAAATGATCTTATCTTCCCACTGCTGAGGCCTCTGCAGAGCAGGCTCCTGCGTCGGAGAGCCTGGGAAATTATCCACCGGAGCATCGGCACACAGGGCCAAACGTTGCTTTGGAAAGTGGCACTTCAAGGGTTTTATTCAGGCCAGGAGCCAAAGCTGGCTCCAAGCAGAGTGAAAACATGGTAACACCCTCGAGCACAAGGCCACGGAGGGGTGTGAGATGGATTTCTGCTCGGAGATGTCCAGTGGTGGGAATGAGGGGTTGGAGGCTGCATGAGGCTCCACCAGCACCTGGCCCCAGGTCCCTTGGGTGAGCCCAGGCCTCTCCCGCTCACTGTCCTTTGCTTTGCAGAACCTCAGGGTGCGAAGCACCGGCGGAACCGAATTTTACACTCGCTCAGCCACCAAGTTCAAAGGGGCCTTGGCCCAGAAGTTCATGTTCGTGGACGGTGACCGGGCCATGTGCGGATCCTACAGGTAACCACCAGGACCTCCCGACCCAGGCCACAGCTTGCAAGGCCCTGTAGCAGCTTGGCACAAGAGCCAAGGGGCTCAGCTGCACCCCCTGGTAGGAGCAGACATCTCTCCAAGGTGCCCAACAAGCCCCTGTGAGCGGATGTGGTGACACCGCTCTGCTGAGCGCAGGAAGGACAAAACCAACCCACAGCCGGGGCTCGCTCTGACACTGACCTCACGTCTTCCATATAAGCACTGGCTGTGCAAATGTCTTTAGCTTTGTCCAACCGAAAGCTGGGTTTGGGGGAAATAGATCCACCTCAGTCATTTTTTTCCCCCCTCTCGCAAAGAGTTGTTCCATAGAGGTGAAAGTGGAACTTGTTCCACTTCCCRGCCACAGCAATAGCACAGCGCTTACAAATCTGGTTACAAACCTTGCAAAAAGTTTATGAACAATCTGCCCTTTCCATTTGTTATTTGTTGAAAGTGGCCAGCACTGAAATGAAAAGCTAGCTGACCCACAGCAGACACCTTCCATTTATATTTCAAGTTCAAATGTCTCCAAGACTCCAACTTTTWCATGCCAATTTGAGCCGAGAGCTCCCCTTGTCAAAATCTCCATATTATTACTTTTTATAGCAAAACCATATCCTTCCCAGCACTGTTGAATTCCCTGGGAACACTGGGCTTGCAGAGGGCTGCATTTACCAACAAGCACTCAGACAGTTTGCCATGTTTCCCCATTGCAGCTTCACCTGGTCTGCAGCAAGGACAGACCGGAACGTCATCACGGTCCTCTCGGGCCAAGTGGTGGAGGCATTTGACAAGCAATTCCAAGAACTGTACCTCATGTCCAAGGGCGTGAGCCTCAAGTCCATCTCCATGGGCCAGGAGCCAGAGCCGGAGCCCGTCACCCTGCCCTCCGTTGTGCCCGTGACCCCTGCCAACGCCGTGGTGAAGAAGCTCATCAACCCTAAATACGCCCTGGTGAAGGCCAAGAGTGCAGACCAGATCAGCAAGACTTCATCCGAGAACCAGGACAAGAACCAGAAGACGGACAAAGGCAAAGCCCTTCCCGAGGGCCACGCAGGTGACAAGCACGGCGACATGGCAGATCTCTCCCTGCTCATCCACCCCGGCCTCCTGAACTTGGAGAAGGCCAACATGTTCGACTACCTGCCCACCTGGGTCGAGCCTGACCCCGAGCCTGGCAGCGAGGTCTTGGGCTACATCAACATCATTGACCCCAAGGTAAAGAACGTGAAGCTCTCGCAGATGAACCGCATCAAAGTCTGCGACGTCTCCCAAGCCAGCGCTCAGCACAGGCAGATGCTGAAGAACAGGGAGCTGGAAATGAAGAGGAGCRCAGAGCAGGAGCCATCTCCAGCGTCCTTGTGCCCCAGACAGACCTCTCAGGGCCCCGCAGAGGCTCCTACGACGCCTCTTGCCAGCCCCACCGAGAGCACCGGTTGGAAAGCAAAGAAAATGGAAACTTCTGCACTTCCCCCTTTGAGCCACCCTGTGAAGCAGCCTAACGAGCTGCACGAGGAAACGAAGCCGCCAGTTCCAAAGCCCAGGACCACCCCGGTGGGAAGCGTCCTGAGCAAAGCCGGAGCTCCCTGCAGCAGCAGTGCCGGCCTGGAAGGGGACGCGCCGCAGCCCCGGCCAGCCGAGCAAGCAGACRTCAAAGAACCACCACAGGAGGAGCCCAGCAAGGCTTTGACGGACACGGGTCCCCAGCAGCCGGAGCAGCCAGCAGCAGGACCGCAGGACAGGGGCCCTGCCTGTGCCCACAACGGGCTGGCTGACGAGGAGGAGGAGGAGGAGGAGTACATAACGCTCAGCGACCAGGAGAGCTACTCCAGCAGCTCTGCCGACCACAGCTACCGCCGCTCCAACGCCTCCTCCATCTCAGACGAGTACTTCGAGGTGAGGGATCGCTACGGGCCCCTCCGGAGAACCAACTCCGACGTCACCCACAACGGGGAGATCCTGCCGATCCAGAGGAAGCTGAGCGATCCCCACATCAGCAGGGGCACCTTCCTCAGTCCCCTGGGGAACCTGCCGGCTCTGAAGCACGTGAGGGCAGAAGACATGGTGAAGAGGAGGAGCAACGCTGTGGAGATTCGGTGCGTGCTGCCCCGCGCTGTCCTGGACGGCAACAGCTCCTACCCTGGCAGTGCCCCACAGGTAGGTTTCTCTGCTATCACCTCCCTTGTTGTGTTTCTCCATGCCACAAGCTGGCATCACGCCACTGCTTCTGCTGCAAAACACCTCTGAACCCAGAGGTGACTGGGCCAGCGTGGGGTCATGGCTGGCTTTGGTCCCTTGTCCCAGATACCGTGCTCAGGTGCTCCACACAGGACACGGTGCGCACGGTAATTGCAGGAGCCACCCAAGAGGTGCTCTTGGCCAGGATGGTGGCCACACCAAGAGGTCTCAGGTGCTGGGGAGTGCCAAGGGAATGGTGGTGGCAGGGCAGGTCCTCTGCAATGAGAGAGTTTAATGCAAGGGCAGTGGGAAGCAGGGGAGAGCTGTGCCCTAAGCCACTCGGCAGGCTCCATCCCAAAGCCAGGGAGCACCAGGGGCATGGCACCATGCCCAGGTGGGGGACGGACCGTACGTGCAGGCGCGTCCTTATGCAGGCTTGTTTTCTAACTCATTATGAGGGCGATTAGCATCAAAGTAAAACAGCCGGGCACATAATTACGTAGAGCGACGCAGCAGAGGAACAGRGATGGCAGCATCAGCCGGAGAACGCCAGAGTCAGCAGCGTCCCGTGAGCAAGGGCAGAGCCACCGCCGCGGCCCGCAGCGCGGCGCGGGGTGGAGGCACCGGCCCATCCAGGCACGGGAAAGGGAGGCACATTCCCCACGTCTCAGCCCTGCGGATCCTTGCACCGCTCCCGCGGACTCTGCATCTTGGCTTCTGAAAGCTCCTGTCGGGGCACTCAACCACCCAAGACCAAAGCAGCAGCAGAACAGGGTGACATGGGCAAAGCCACCCGGGGTTCCCMCTGCCGAGCAGCTGGCTCCCACCTAATCCATTTAGCAGGACACGGAGGTAGGAGCCAGCGCTGATTACTTGCTCATCAAGAAGATTCCCCGGCACCGTGCAGAGCGAGAGCACCAGGCGCCTTGACCCGGCTCCCCARGTGCCACGTTGCTCAAAGCGCCCAGCTATGTTTGTGCTCTTGCAATAACTTGTTCTGGACTTTTTATGAAAGGCAGATAATTGATGTGCCGTCAGAGCGGGGAAAGCAAGCTCTCAGCTGATAGAAATGTGCAGAGAGTGGCTTATCCCACATGTAATAACAATAAGCCAAAGCAATCCTTGATTCACTCTAGAGGCACCTTTAATCTAACATGAGTTAGGAGAACAGTAACTTTACCAGAAAGAGGACCCACAAGTGACCAAAATCCTTTCCTAGGAGCTTCTGCAGCTTTGCACATTAAATAAACCCTCAGAATCTGCCTGCTAGAGCTGAACCAGCCTCTGGAGTCTGGATCTCAATTTGTACATCCCACTGGAAATTGCAATTCTTGCTCTCATTTGGATCATCCTCCTATCTCCCACCATGAAACATTTCCATTTTGAGTCCATATTTCATATGAATAGCTGCTGCTCTTGAGCACTGGTCCATAACATTTAGCCCAAAACACAGGCTTAGGCTCACCCAGGACAAACAGCATGTTTGTCATCACATGAAAACACAACGCTCAGCTATTACTGAAGCATCTCGTTGCCTGAATACACACGATCCCGTTCACACCAAGCTACGTCAGCAAGAGAGGACAGCAGCCCAAGCTGGTGTACAACCCRCACAAGGGAAAACCACAAGGAACAGGTGCCTTACCCGGGTACAGGACCCTGCTGATCATCCCCGGCATGATGATAATGAACAAGGGCAGCATTTTCAGGTAGCTGGCCAGGATGGAGCCGGCCTTGGCATGGTTCAGGCTCTTGGCAGAGAGAGACCTCTGAACGATGACCTGCGGGAGAGCAGGGAAGGAGGAGGAGCAGATATCAACATGTGTTATTTAATGTCACCCTCGTCCTCACCAAGCAGCATCCCAGACATCTCCATYGCTGCAGCCATTGGGCGCTGGTACCAAACAGCTCCCTGGTAGCCCGTGGGTTTTCTCCAGAGCAGGAGCTGGTTTGTGTTATCCCATTACGCCGTGAAGGGACAGAGGCTGCTGCAATGAGACTCACTGGAGATGGTGACMATCAGTAGAAGTCCTTGTCATACAGGGACCCAGTGCCTCAAGGTTCCCCCTCTTGTCAGCAAGGRCTGAAGCTGTGGTCTCCACTGAGGGCAAACATGCAAAGACAGAAGGGCAACAGGGAGCTGCTCAGCTCAGCAGTGCATGAGCCGAGTCAATGTCAACGCAAGGCATGGCTCCCTGCACTGCAAGTTTCTGTGCATGGGTTAGAATGGGGGGGATTTTCCATCACCATGACTTCCCCTTCTTGCTCCTTCTCTGGGTCCATCATAGGAACCAGGTGCCTCCCCAAACAAGTGCCCAGCAGTGAAAGGAATACCGAATCTCCTCTCCTCCTACCATAGACAGGTCTGGTCAAGCTTAGTCCCATCTATAACACAGCCAGGTCCTGGGTTTTGAGACAGTCTCTCTTAAATAAGCAATATCCATTGAAATGTTGACACTAACACAGCTCAAACTCTTCCCAAGTGCTCTGCACCAAGCAGGATTCAGCCATTCCTGAGAATCATAGAATCATTATGGTTGGAAAAGACCTTMAATATCGAGACCAGTCATAAACCCCTGCTAAACCACATCCCCCAGGGTCTTATCTACACCTTTCTTAACACTGCCAGAGATGGCAACCCCACCATTTCCCTGGGCAGCCTGTTCCAATGCTTGACTGCTCTTTCTATGTAGAAATTCTCCCTAATGTCTAACCTGAAACTCTCCCTAATGTCTAACCTGAAACTCTTCCTAATGTGTATCTCTTGCTCATGGCGCTGATGGGCAGGTGGGACTTGGAGCCCAATGTCAGGGCTGGACGCAGGGAGAAGCCAGAGATAGTTTCTGCCCTGCTCCCCAGGAGCTGGAGCATGACAAGAGCTACAGCACCCACTATACTGGGCACACAGGATCCAGATGGGAGAAGAGCTAAATGGCCCTTAGTCTTTCCTCCTTAGAAGGCATTTTAGGCCTTAGTGCTCATCTTAGCCAGTCAAGTTAAATCAACGCAATTAATCCCCTCARCTCCAGTGTTACCCCAGCCTAAATTGCTTCAGTGCAAGGTCCTGGTTCTGCTGGTCAGAGCAAGAAGGTTCTGCTCTGCAGGAGCCTCCTAGGGTCCCAACGGCAGCAGAACCAAGGCGGGTTTGTGCAGCCTGCTCCACAGCCTCCACTGCCCCAGCTGGTGCTGCTCTCAGCTCCCGAGCTCGCTAGATGAAACCGCCCTCGAGGAGGGCTGCGTGGAGAGCAATCACACCTCCAGAGCACACTGCTGGCACGCCCAAGGAGGGTGATAAATATCTGGTGACCACAGCCATGTGCAAGGCCTTTCCCGGTCCAGAATTAAGATTAATGGAGCTCAGACCCAATCCAAACATCTCTCACGCCAGTAATCACAGCTAGCCCACGCAGCACTAAACTGTTGCAGCTCACGCTTAGCTCCTGGTCCCACCTTCCTTTCCCAATGCTACATCCTTTGATCTAACYGTGCTGCCTTAGGTCCCATAGGCTGGGTCTGGATGACTGAATGCTCTTTTGTCCCCAAGTTGGGCAGCTGATGATCAACAGAGGTGTTTGGGTGGCTCCTTGAAGAGAAGATGTTGAGATACCGCTGGGTCCTTGGTTGGGGGTCTTTAGGAGGGCCTGGTTTGACTTGGGGCATCCTCTGGGCTGCACTGCAGAGCACGGGGCACTGCTGCTGCCTGTGCTGTGCCCTCAAACGCTGYTCTGCAAGGGGCAGCAGCTCCACAGCGGCTTCAGCCGATGATCAACCTCCTGGGCAGCCCCAGGGCACAGTAACTTTGCCAGATCTCCCAACCACTCCACTCCCCGTGGGAAGCAAAGCCCTCAATCGGGTGGAAAGATCTTCTCCATCAGAGAAGCCACAGGAGTAACAGCAGCCCGGGCTCGAGGCCTTCTCCTGATTGAGCTGCCACCAGTCTTAGAAGAATGAGGGGCCACGGGGCCACGTGGTGGAGGGACCAGTCTGTGACATCCAGGTCCGTGGCACAAAAATTTGAAGGAGTGTCCACATGGGGGATTAGTGTTTGGATAACAAGAGCGAGTCATCTTTTTTAATATTATTTTTTCCACCTTTCTCCATCTCCTGCTCTTTAACAAACAGGGCGCACACATCTACCACTACCGCTCCAGGAACCCCGCGGGCAGAGAGCAAGGCAGAGACGTCTCCTGCTCCCCGACACAGGAGAAATCCCCCCGGGCCAGCAAATGCAGAGGCGATGGAGCCCACCCCAAGAAGACCATCGCGGCCGCGGGCAGCCAGCCCTACTGGCAAAGCCGAGGCTTTGGTCCCAGCAAGAACACGCGGCCAAGCCACCTCTCGCCGAGCAACCCCAGAGCAACAGGCAAAGCCTTCTCCTCCCTCCCGGAAAGCCAGAAGACAGCGGATGAAATGAGGACACCCTTTGGCATCCCACTCTCCAAGCTATCCCAGTCCAAGCACCTCAAGAGCAAGGTGGCCGCAGCCACGGGCGCTTCCCCCGACCCCAAAAAGAAGCCCCCGGAGGCCACCAGCCAGCAGGACCACTAGGGCATCAGCACGGGTGGATGTCCAGGGCAGAGCTTGCCTGCATCCCAGGCCGTGCCGCGCTCCATGGGGCAGGGGAACATGTTTGCATCTACCTGGTCGGTGCACCAGTACCACGTGGCCATGACAGACAGCCCGAAAGTCATCCCAGTCCAGGGCAGGTCTCCAGAGACTGGGTCTCGGAAGAGATGCATGGCATCTGCTCTGGGCAGGTGGCACGTAGTGTTGGGAATGATCTTGGCTGGAACCGCTTTTAAATAGGCCTCTTCCAGGTTCGAGTAGCCGCCGATCTCGTTAAAAGCTGGAAGAYATCATTGGGGGAGGCTCATTAGGGTCAATCCAAATCCAGTTGCCTCTGAGCAAGAACTACAAGCAAGCAAGAACTCACTGTCCACAACTTCTTCTCCCTTCTCCCTGGCCCTGCTTCCCAAAGAGGGAGGCTGTTTTGTGATGGTGTTTTGTTCTAGCTATTTAAGAGACTCTTCTATTAAGATTTTGCACAGCTGTCCCACTACACTGTGCCCTCCCTTAGGAGGGTGATCCATGTCCTGGGACAAAGGCTCCTCAAGGGACCCACCTCTTTTGACTTTGTATTATAAAAGCAGCCTGTTTATTAAAGCACCCGAGGCCCAGAGCACGGGAAACTTCTCCAGAACTATTTAAGTGCAAGTTTAGGTAGTTTTGGTAAGCTGCAAAGCAAGGTGCCTTAGCTCAAGGGTCTGGCCAAACGCTTTCTGTCCCTCTGAGCATTTACCCAAAATGTCCTGCAAAGCTTCATTTTTAGGTATCCAGAACCAAGGGAAAAAAATAGAAAAAGAAAGAAAGMAAAAGCCCCCTTCACTATTTTTTCCCTACGAAACGGGATCCAGCTTGGGAAAAGATCTGGCCTCAGCCTCGGTGCTTGTGCTGGTTGCATGCCACGAACAAGCCCCAGCAAGCGAGCGGCTGCATCCCCATGCAGCTGGCTCCAGGCTCCTCCACCCACTCCAGGCTGCCTGGCACGGCGGAGCGGCCGGAGCGCGTCCCGCCGGCAGCCGAGCCGGGCTGCTCCGGGGGGCCAGCACTGCAGGAGATAGAGGGAATCCTGCTCTCATCAACACTGGTGCCATCCCGGGGGTGCAGCCAGGAGCTGGAGGCACCACTTTCCGGCGGGAAGAGCGGCAGGAATCTGCTCGCTCCCGCCGCGCCGCCCACGCGGCAGCTGCCGCTCGGAGCGGGCGCTCGGCAGCCCCCGGGCGTGCACGGGGACGGCGAGACCCCAGCCCGCCACGCCGGGGGGAGGCGAGGAGCCAGGGCAATGTGCCCGGGAGCCTCCTCGGGAAGGGCCCTGAGCCCCGGGAACGCGGCTGGCAGGAGCCGCGGGCTGCAGCTCCCGGATCCCTCCTGCTCTGCTCTGTTTTCCTGCACGGTGACATGATTTGGAGCCACAGCAATGCTCTCAGTGAGCGCCTTCACCTCGCAAGACGTGGGCTTGCACCGGGCTTTAGACCCAAACACAGAGCTCGTGCTTCTCAGCAGCCACCCTCTTTAGACCAAAAGCAGATCCCTAATCCATAGGGCATGGGAGAGGGGGATCTCCATCCTTGGACAAGCCCCWATTTCCAAGCAACCTTCCCTGCTGCGTCCTCCCTCCTGCTGCCCCTGGTCTCAGGGAAGCCCTCTCAGGCCGATTTGTCCTTTCAGCTAACGAACAGCAGTGAGGTTGCAACCCCAGGATTATCAGAGACCCAAGGGCACAGCAGGGGATGCATTTGGGGAGCAAGGAAAGGGACATCACAAACCCACCTTGCAGACGGGCCCATTACAGCTCAGAGGTGAGGAGCACGTGTAAAACCCTCCTGCTCTTGTGAAAGCAGAGCTGGCTCCCGGCCAGCCCACGGTTTATCCGGGCACCGGTTCCTCCCAAGCTTTGCATGGGCGTTGGGCACCAACAAAAGCTCTCTGCGGGAGCGGGCGAGTGCTGAAAGCCGGCTGCTCCCCCGCCTTCCCAAACACCAGCCGGCAAGTCCCGACACCTGCGGACGCTCCTGCGAGCAGCGGGACAAAAGGAGCCAGGCGGCTGAGGACCTGGCCAGAGCTGCAGCAAAGCCCGTGGGCTCCGCCAGGATTAGTGTCACRGCGCTGAATGCCGGGGCGGGATGAGCACCAGAGGCGGCAGGTGAAGGGCACTGGCAGCGCCGATGGGTGCGGCGGGGACGGGATCGGCGCCTTCGCGCTCCCCGCTGTGGCAGAGCCGCGTCCGGATGCCCAAATCAGCACCAAAAATCACCTGGTGACGTCAGATTCCCTCTGAACTGCCCTTCTGCTCTGCAAGGCTGCAGCTTCCCATGGCAAATGCTGCTACTAAGTCAACTGGACCTGTTCGTAACCCCTTAGTTTACACCCACTTGTCTTCTGGCCTGTGACCATTCTGCAAAGCGTTATTTGCACAGCTCTTCCACCCTCCCTTGCAAACTGCCACCTTAGACCTTAGCTCAGCTCTACGGCAGCTTTTCCTGCTTTTCCATGGCAGCTGCTGAGGCCGAGTGGCCACCAGCAGCCAAGCAGAGCTGCTGCAGGTTAGCAGATCAGCAGCCGCACTCGTGCTGAGATGGGCTAAAGATACCAGCAAGGCCAGAACGTGCAGAGCATCTGTTATTAGAGTGGTTTGATAGAGCTGGATAAAAACCAGACAGCCTCCGAGAAACACAAGCCTTCAGGTCCCAAGATCTCCTGAGACCCAAGAAAAACAACACTGGGTGACCAGAAGCTTGCAGTTTGGGTGACCAGTAGCTTGCAGCTTGTCTCTTTGATCCCCTGTATCAGCTGGTCTCCCAAACATTATTACCTCTCCACAAACCTTGCCCTGCTTCGGTTAGCACATTTAAGAGCAGTTGAGCAGTGCATTTGCTGGAAGGGATTTTCCAGGCCCTGCCTGCCTGTCCTCCTACTCTTGCTCTGCAAGACTGCACGGAGCCAGGATTACAAGGCGAAAGCCTTGGAGAACCTCATGGTCAATTAGAGCTTCAGACCATAATCAGCAGCCTGCAAGCAGCTTGTCTAAAGCACGAACCGTGGCCACGGCTCAGATCTGCTTGGGCAGGCAATGAGCTCCTCTCCTGGCTGGCTCAGTTCGTTCCTTCTGCTTGGGTATTTATTATTCCTCTTTCTACTCCAGCAAAGGAGAGGATCTTCTTCCTTTTTTTCCCTTCTGGAATGTGGAAGCTGTAAGCATCCATCCTTTCATTTAACCTTTGTAAATACACCTTGACGAGGACGGGGCCCTCCCAGGAATGAGGTCCTGCCTCTGCACAGGAGACCAGACATGAGACTGGGCTTGCTGCAAGCCTGCTGCTATTCCCGACTCCTTTGCAGAATTCCTGCATGATGTTAGGTCAATACTTTTCATATCCGCCTACCTAAACAGACTWCCCTGGGAGATGGTGGAAATCATCTCGGGAGCGCCTCTGGAAATCCTGCTCTTTAGTTGAACATCTACCTTTGAAGTTGGGGCCTAACTTTTTACCTGATTGGGAAATTATGCCTCTTATTCCTCAGGRACTAAGTGTCCAGAACCATAATGAAAACTGCCTACCTCACAAGGGTGTTGTGAGGCCAAGTTTCATGAGAGACAACAGTGAGGAGGGTTCATCACGGCTGTTAATTAACCCTGCTTAATCAAGAGGAAGTCACACCCGCGTGCCCTTCATCGCTCTGTGCTCAGCTGCAGGAATGACTCCTCTGGCCCTGACTTTGGTCATGCCCATTTCTGCGTGCAGGATCAGCGGGAACTGCCTCCTGCCCTGTGCAGATGCTCTTGGACGACCCTGCAGCGATGCACTAAGGGGATCAGCAGCTGGGAGTCACCTGCTTGATGAAAACGTGAAGTTCTGCTGGTTGTCCAGCGCTTGAACAGTTTCTCAGAGTGTGTGAACTACACAAGTACCAGGAGCTTGGTTGTAACGACGACAGAACCAGGGGGTCACTAGACCTCAAAGGAGCCCTGTACAGAGGACCCATAGGAAGCCTTGCTGTCTCAGCCCACCATCCTGGCAACACAGCTGGGGAAGGAGCAGGATGGACCACGCTTGGGTGCTCTCTGTGGACGTGGTTCAGTGATTGCCACGGGCCAAAGTCCTGCAAAACATCTTGGCCACCGAACAGACCGAGTCTTTTTATTGATCTCCTAGACTGTCGGAGTGGGGGACAGAAGGTGGCCCTGCCAGAGCAGCCCGCCCTGCTCCCCGCTCACCTTTGACAGCCAACACGACGGCGCCGATGACCATGACGAGCGTCTGCAGCGTGTCGGTGTAGATGACGGCCGCCAGCCCGCCTGCGGACGGGAGCAAGGCACAACCGCGTGAGACCCTCGCTTTGGGCTCGGCTTTGTGGTACAGGCACAATAAAGCAAGCTGTGCTCGTGGGGACGTGCCCGTCCGTCACTGCCCTCCTCCCAAGGCCATGGGGCAGGGAGGTCCTGCAGGGAGAAAGTCCCTGGAAGACGCAGGGGGGGAAATAGCGAGTCTGGATTCAGGGAGCGTCAGGATGTTTGTCCCATCGTTTCTCCTTCCTCTCCTTCTCAGGCCTCCCTTTGCCTGCTCTCCCTCGTAACCCAAGGTTATCGTCTTCCCAGCACTTAAAGTTTTGCAGGGCTCTCTCCAGCCACTAAGTCAACAGCGTTTGCTCCTTTCCACGCCAAGCCGTCCTTAAGCGCTGCTTGCAATCCCAGCAGGGTTTACCTTTGTCAGAAAGGCATTACTCAGCACATGGACAAAAGCATCAAAGGGCACCGAGCTAGAGAAAATGGGCCAAAACTTGAACCGATTTCAGTTCCATTGGTTCGCAGCCAAGTATTTGCGGGCTGCACCCTCCCAGGCAATGCCTGGGATTTGGAGGGATGTTCTCAGGATTAGGGTGCTGCAGCGATCACACCCACCCGGAGCCCAAGCTAAAATACCCTGCTTCCCAACAAGCCTCGTGGGCAGGAAAAAGCCCACGAGATGGGATTTGTTCAAAACCAGGATCTTGCAAAATCCACCGTGCTTTCGGATGTACTTAAGCTGCATTTTGATGGCTGGGGAAAGATACAGAGGAAAATTTAAGGCAGGGTTTTGCCCCTGGAGTTACCAGGGAGAGGAACAGCCCGGCCAAAGAGCAATTTAAAGGTCTGGCAGGAACATATGGACACATAGTCCGCGTATGGGACTGCAAGTTAGGAACTCACCGTTTCTTACCGCATCTCCAAACTCTCATTAATTGTGAATTACAAAGATGTATTAACTGATTCTGCACACACAGACAAAAAAACACACACAYATGCAAAAATACACTCAAGGGAAGCATGTGCAGGAAATACTCCTAAAAGCTTTGCAGGAGGACAACAGCAAACTGCATCATGGGCAGGATGAGTAGGAGGAAAACGAGTTAGCTAAAAGCCTTTGAGATCTTAGATTCCGCGGTAATGGTCATGTAATGGGAGAAGCCCTGGTCACAGCCCTTGCAAATAGGTGCAYACACAAGAAAGCATTTAACTATATGATGGAGGAGGAGCGAGGTATTGCAAATGAAAAGCCTAAGCACATAATCACAGAGGACAGCTGGGGTGTCTGGCCGTTGCTTGAGCCGACATTCAGGAAGGAGACACCAAAACTAGCCGGATAGGACAGCAGACAGGAACCCCATTACCCGAGATAAAAGCAGTACAAAGCCTCAAAGATCTCCCCCCAAAAAAGCAAAATARCTAAGAGGTAAGTGGCACAGTTCGGTGGAACAAGAGTGACCTGAGGGCAGCAGACACCGAGCAACCTACCTGCAATGGTGTAGAGCGCGGTGACCAGCAGCATCAGGACGGTGGAGAGGTAGAGGTCCCAGCCCAGGCAGACTTGCACGAACAGAGCCCCCGAGTACAGGTCCGTCTGCRTGCGAGATAAGAGACCCGGTGTCCGCAGCAGGTGACAGCCACCAGGGAGCACCCAGGGCTGTRGCAGAGCGACACGGCAGGGCGACAACCCGAGCTGAGGGTCCTGCAGGCGCCCGTCGTGTTGACCACGACATGTTGACCATCCTGCAGGCGCCAGTGATGTGTTGACCACATCCCTGCAGCAGACTGGGATGTGACCACGTTCCTGCAACCCCTCTCATGGTTGTCCTGCATCCGCGCCCATTGGCAAAGGGACAGCGGGACACAGAGGCCAGCGAGCTCCATTATCCTGCTCCTCTGAAGGACAACTGGTCCTGTCCCAACCCTTTAGAAATGGAAAAAGCTGGTGACACCGGCTTCCCTGCAGGATCAGAGCCCCAAGCGACCCACGTGCTTGCAGACCAGAGTACCTTAACTTCCCTTCGGTGGCAGGATGGGGATCTCCACTGGGCACAGGGATGGTCACCGGGATCGCTGGTGTCTGCAGGTCTTTGGTTACCAGAGCCCTGCTCAGGTCCAGTAGTCCCAGCAGCGACCGCAAGAACCTTTCCCCCAAAACACCCCTGTGCTGAGCATCTCCAGGAGAATAATTCCTTCAGGTGGGGAAACTGAGGCATGGTCAAGCCACAGAAGTTGTTTTGGCCAAGTGAGAGCAGTAGCAGGCAGGAATTGAACCTGGGATCTTGGATCCCAGTGCAGACCATTTGTCCCCAGCACAATGTCCAGCACAAGCAGCAGAACCAGACGGAGGTCCTTGCTCCTATGCTCTTTCCAACCTTTGCATCTGCCCTTCCGGAACCCCTGGAAGAGGCTCCCTTTTCCTGTTCAGTGCCAGAAGGACAGGTTGACTCCATGCCTACCACAACGGTCCACGCACCAGGCTGGCCTCCACCAGCCACGGCCCCTCCAGCCACTTGAGTCACCTCTCCAAGGGAAAGCGGGAGCATTCCCTCTCCTAGGGATGGCCAAGGGAAGAGGGAGCTTAGCAGCTCGCTCTGCGACCACCATTTGCACCGGGACTCAACCCATTGGGGACTTCAACCCTCCCAGTTCAACGCATTGAGGCGCCGCTCCCGTTGTCTGGAGCCCGATCTGGCCATGAACGAGCTCTAATAGCAGGGAGCTTCAGGAGCCCCTTGGGCAGATTGGACATGAGCCCCAGGGGCAGAGGTTTAGTGAGCGCCCCAAGGCAGGACCATTTCTCCACCAGAAGCTGAGATGCAGCAATCTCCAGTGCTCAGCTGGAATATCTTAGTGGAAACGTTATTCGATGAGGGAAAATGGGACAGGGCCAGGCAGGAAGAGGCAAGAGGAGCAGATTCCTGCGCTGCCTCCTCAGAACACCTCRGCCTGCTCCACACCCTTGCCTGTGGCCATGCCAGCTTTCCACAGCCAACATCTCAGCTCCGATTTGACGTCTTTCTTCACAGACCTCACCAAAAAATCATCTCCCAACCYGCAGAGCCTTCTTGCCCGGTCATGTGGGAGCAGCCACTCGGAATTAGTGACGTGGTATTTCCCACCCCAGCTCAATGCACCACCTGCACCCTGCTCTCAGCATCACTCTAAGACAAATAGGGACGTGTTTTGTGTAAAAACAAAATGCACAGTTTCAGACTGCCRTTGGAAATGCTGAGCTGCTTCCTGTCTTTCCAGGAAACACAACCCAGGCCAAAGCTCTTATTGCTTCATGCTAAGGTGGCAAATATTTCACTTCAGAAGACTCAAAGCAACACCRGGCTACACCGTGTGATGAAGGAAAGCCTTGTAAGGATCATGAAGAACGAAGCATGCCATCCATCCACCACRAAATCCAGGCAGGAAGCTTTGGGAGGACATGAAAGCCTAGGGAATGGGTCCACACATTAGACATAACCAGGGATTAAACCACAAATCAAAATGACCAGAAGAACACTTGCACCCTGATGCTGAGGAACCTAATTAAAGGACTGTTCCATGATAAGTGCACTGGGCCAGGTTTTCCACCACACTTATGTCTAGGGCTCCTGCTGGAGATGATAGTTGTCCTCAGCTGCGCTCCAGCTTGGCCATGTCGCAGGGAAAGCCCTGTTCTGCACCCAGAGATGATTCATCCCCASACTGCCCTGCTAAAGAGGAATCAACTCAGGGGCAACCTCACCAAAACCTGCTCCACCAAAGATGCTTTTCTAATACAAATGTGATATAACTACAATTCAATACCACGRTGACCATTAGACAACCCTGCAAGAGAACTAAGTCATCACTGCATTGCAATGTGCTACTGCAAGGCGGAGAAGATCCAACCAAAGGCTCTCAGCCAGCTCTCCCCAACACGACATGAAGCAGGAACCCAACGCAATTGGAGCCTCCCCATCACTCTTCCAGCCCAGGGTCCTTATCGCCTTCTGGAGCCACCAATGGTCCCTTGAGGGATCCATGACTTGTCAATGCAGCACTTGCTAGCCAGTCATCTCCCCACCACAACTAACTGCTTTTCCAGCACCCACTCCATCCCCAGCTATTACGACTCAGTCCTGGAGGACACATTTCATAACCGCTTCTCCTCGTTTTCTCAATACTTAATCATTTCTGCAGTCGTCTGCAAATGAGTCTAAGCTTTTGCTATGAGGAAGCAAAGGTATCTCCACCTCCCTTGCTCGTAATTCTGCTAGGGTGGGAAAAAAATAAAAGCGCATGTGACTTAGTTGTTAATAAGACATCTCAAACACAAAAACAAGCTAATTAAAACCAGGYATGACCTATTCATAAGACAAGTCCTTTCAAATGTAAAAGGAGAGCAAAATCCTTTGAAGTTAGGCTTCACGATCCAGCAAGAGAACCCTGCCTCTGCTGCTGACCTCACTTGGAAACTTGCTCTTATCCAACATCGTTAATGCCTTCCTGGCTTTAGAGACAGCTTGAAGTGAACAACTGGCAGAGTATCGATAGAATGAGTTATCTGGGGCACAGAATATTCCTCATGGACTTTTCGGCAGTGTTCGGAAGCTTGTTTGAATCCTCACGTGTTTCCAGATGGGGGAGACTCCCTGTCCCCTCAGCAGGTCTTTGGGTCYGGCCTGTTGCACCCTGCTCTGAACTGCCATGAAACACTAATGACTTGAACTCAGCAGGTAGCAAATGCATCTGCAAGTAGAAGTGATGGCAAAGGCAACGCTGATGAGTTTATGGGTTTATGGCCAGCCCTGGTGAGGACCAAGGGGGAAGGTGTGCAGGGTGACAGCACTGCCCCATTGCCCCATGTTTCACACGTCCTCCCACACTGCCCGCCGCGGTTATCAGCAGCGACGGGGTGTTGAGGCAACACATCACACCCCATCCCAACCCACGGCTTCAAACAACCGGTATTGTTCAGATCCACCACGAATGGAGCTAGATGCCAGGATAATCCTCTCGATTAGGTCGGCGCCTCTTGTATTGGATTCCGTGTGACTCAGAGACCAGGCGAAGCTCAGCAGTCCAAAGAAACTACAGAGGTAGCTGAGAAGAGCCACGGGAAGAGCCATCCRGGAGTGTCTCCAAACAGAGGAGAGCTGGGCAATGCTGGATAACCACAGAGGTTCCCGTATATGCAGGCATCACGCAGAGTTCATCTGCAGGTTCATCTGGTTACAAGCAAGGAGTGGCACAGCCACCTCCACCGGCTTCCCAAGCTCAGGATGAACTTGTAGGACATCCATCCCTCCTGGGCAAAGCCACGGAGGCGTGTGAGACAGCTCCATTGGAAACCATATGCACCAAACGTCTCCTCATGGCATAGTGACACTATTGTGGGAAGCGGGGACATCTGTGATGATCCGGAAAGAGACTCAAAGACAACCAGCCCTCAAATTATGGCTGATTTCTTTCTTTAGATGCAGATCTGCAAGAACAGACTACCACACCAGCTATGCAGTTCCAGCTTGTTCCTTCTCCTTCTAAACACCAGATGGTTTTCCCTCAGATCCCGGGGTGACTAACACCACACAGAGACAGAGATTGCTTCCCATCTCCCTTGAGCTCATCCCTACTCGGTTCGGAGCAGGGATGACATCGCTCCTAAGCGGTACACGGAAGAGGAATAAGCGACAACAATTTGCTGGACGTTTGGAGGATCAGGGATTAACCAACATGTCACTGATCAGGGGAAAGGGGACAAATCGACCTCCTGAGCCACCAGCACCACTTCCGCAGGTCCTAGCCATCCTCGAAGCACTAACAGCAGGAAGGGCTGCAATTTCCACAGCCTGCCTTTTAAGATCACGACCAACCTGCTCTGCCCCACATCAGAGGCCAACAACGTGTCTCTCCCAAGCACCTGGCAGGTTCTGGGGCTGGGGACACAGCTCCGACCTCGATAAATGCCACCATAGCAACAGGAACCTTAGGAACAAGCAAATAAAGTCCACGGGCCAAGGGCCCCAGGGCGAGCAGCTCGGAGGACCGTGCTCCTTATACATCCCAAAGCTGATGCATTAAGCGCTGTCCTATTTGCACAGCGCGAGGAGTTTCCAGGCTGCTCCATCCCCTTCCCTCGGGACAGGGCACGGGTCACTCCGCAGCCCTGGCCGGGGGCTCCGGAGCTGCCCRGACGAGGCAGGATGAGAAGGCGGCCGCCGGAGCCCGCGGCCACCGGCCAGCCGGGAGCTGGAGCAAGCGGTGAGCGCCGCTCCGTGGGGAAGCGCCTCAGCTGCCGATGGCTCCGAGCCTTGGATTTCCCCATCCCTACAGCCGGGGTTTCAGCCTCCCACGYGGAGAAGCGATGCGTTTTCCAGGCATCCCCCGCAGGAGCCCCAGCAGATCCGTGCATCGCATCCAGGTGTCTCCATCGGAGGGGACTGCACAGGATCACCCCCCCAGCACGTTCTCTGCTCCGGATCATTCCGGAGCTCCTTGCTCCTGCTGTGTGCAAGGCTCAGGTCCCGTCTCGCTGTCTCCAGCCCCCAGGCCTGTCTGTGCCTGGTGTTGCTGGCTCCCAGCTGCTTCCACCTCAGATAAACTCTTCCCGTGGTTGCCAAGCAGGAAGAGGAGGAGGAGAGGAGCCCAAGCCGCTTAAAGGGAATTGTGCAATTCTTGTGAAAACATCCCTCAAAATCCCATGCTTTCTGTGCAGGCTTAGGCCATCCTGCAGCTGCAACAAGACTTCCTTTCCCCGGAAAACCTGTGTGCCCTAAGGTGAGGAACACGGTCAATTCAACCACTTCAGCTGATAGATCCAGCCAGCCCCATGCTGTGGTTTCTCCCTGTGCCAAGCAAGGTTTTTTCCCCTTTGGAAATGTTGGAAAGCCTCACTGCTGGAGATGACAGACCACACCACGCAGCAGCCTCCGAGCTGGGTTCCTTCCCAAACGCTTTAAGTCCAGGAATCCCGACACCTAGCCGCAAATCTATCGGGGGCAGCGTGGACATGCTCATGATTGCTGAACCCAGCCACAGATCTATTGGGGACATGGTGGACATGCTCCTGATTGCTGAACACAACCACAAACCTGTCGGGGACATCCCTGACATGTTCATGATCACTGAACTCAGCCACAAATCTGTTGGGGAYGTCCTGGACACACTCATGATGGCAGAACCCAACCACAAACACATGGAGTGTTGGCGGAGAGCAGCTCTCCATGAATTCCCACCCTCAATCCTGACCCCTCCCAGAGCATCCCCATCCCACGGCAGTTCTCCCAGCCCAGGGGCTCTCCCTCTCCACCTTCTTGGTTTTGCAAGGTCTGAGCACAAAAATACTTTCTTACTATCTGGAAACCAGTTGTGGTTCAGTCCTGAGGTCAACGGGAGCTACTCACAGAGATCTTGGTGAAGATGGAGAGCAGAAGYGACAGACCGGAGAGGTACATGCGGATCCTCTCCCCTCCGAAGCGTTTCTGGAGGTACTCGGGCATGGTGACGACCTGCAGAGAGGAGAATGGACCCTGTCCTGTCCAGCCACCCTCCTCGGAGGGCAGCGCCAGGGAAGATGAAGGGGAACAGCCTTCCCAAAGCAGCTCCAAGGACAGTGGTGACACCGCTCCTTGGGACACCAGGCTTGGTGAAGGCTGCGATCCCCTCGGCAGCTCCATGAGAGCTCTACTCACCCCAGCGGAGACGTAGACTGGAAYGAACACCCAGGCCAGGGCCAGGAGGGCATAGGTGGCCTGTTGGGAAGAAAGAATACGGCACTGCCCCCAAAACAGCTGATCCCGCTGCTTCGGCGGTGCTAGACCAYGTTGGCCATACCCAACCAGGCCCCAGCTCGTCCTCAGCCACACGTTGGTGTCTTCATGGTGCTCACGCAGGTGCATGAGGCCACAGCTGAGACCTCCCGGGCACCCAGCACGTCCTGTTCCACCCCGGCCTGCTCCTCTCTCAGCCCTGAGCTATTGACTTGTCCCAACGTCCACAGGTTTCCCAYTCACTCCTCAGATACGGAGCAAGTTGCACATTGTGCTCCTGTCGCAGAACCCAGGGAGTGATTTACAAGGAAGGAGGGAATTGGGGAGCTATAGGGTCGGCCTTCCTATGGGGACCATGTCCAAGCACATCAAGTGTGTCTGAGTTRCAGCAGCTCCTCCCAAGCTCTTAGAGACCTTCCCGGAGCAGCTACAGAACAGGCTTCAGAAAAGCCTCCCCTTAACGAGGTCTCTTACGTTCCACTCGAAGCCGGCGACAGCGATGCCGCCGGCAGCGCCCGTCCCGGCCAGGCCGATGAAGAGCCCGGCTCCTTCGCTGCTCGCAAAGAGAGAGGCTCCGATCTGCGGGTGGGAAGGGGAGGTCAGGGGTAGCCACACGGCCTCCCAGTGCTCCCCAGCCAGCCCCAGTGCTTCCCCAGGGGCTTTTCTGCAGGAAAGATCCCGGGAGCAGAGCACAGACCCCGCGGGACAGAGCGGCTTAGGAGGAAAGGGAAGGAAGGAGAACAAAACCACAAGGAGAACAAGCCCTCGTGCAAGATGAGGGATMGCCACGGGAGGTGGATCCTGGTCCGCAAGGGAGCCAAGCACAAACCCGGGATGTAGGATGGCGAGGAGGGAGAAACGCTGCAAGCAGGGGAGGAGAAGGGGTGCAGAAGTGGGAATCTGGTGGGGACCGGTGCGGGTTGTCCCTGCTGCCCCAAGGGTCCCACAACAGGCACTTACCGGCCACCACGCCATGTCCCTGCCAGCGAGGAAATAGCCRCTGACCGTGTTCCTGTTCACCCTGCAGGAGGACTGAGCGCGGAGGATGAGMGAGGAGGCCCCTTCCCCGCGCGACAGAGACCAGGCTCCGGATAATTAACAAGCGCCCTGCAGCTCGAGCGTAATTAGGCGAAATGGGGCGCCCAGCAGGCTCCAGGCTGGGAGACGGCGCTTGGCTCGTTTTGGGTCTACAGGAGACTTTCCACGTTGAGTGAAAGATTTTATACAGCGGAATAGAGCAAAGAGCACAGCACACGAGTCRGAGCATAAATGCAAAACACAACGGGAAAATACGGGAGGCTTTCAGAGCACAACTCTGCAGAGAAGCCAGCCCTCAAAAACAGAAAAACCCGAGTATTTCACAAAATTAAGAAAAAGAAGAGACATCAAAAAAAACAATGCTCTTACCCATATTCCCACTGCAACGTTTAAGGCAAAATAAGCCACTACGACAACAAGATCAGCGATGCTAAATTGCTGCAAGGAGCTAAAGGAGCCGGCAGTAGAATTAACCTCCATCATCCCCACTGTCGCTTCTCCATCCTCAGCAAAGACCTTGAAAAAAAATCACCACCAAATCAGTAACCCGCGAGCTGCCCGAGGGAATTGATCATTAAACAAGTGCTACAGCTTTTGCTTCCAAAGGTGGCAATGGGGCAGAGTCACAACCTGGCCTCTGCCTTTCCCCCTCCTTGTCCTTTCTGCTGACATCCAGCTGCCCAGCTCGGCCCCAGGGACGTGGGYGGGTGACACCAAGGTGTCTGCTCCACAGGAAAGCTGTTCAGATACAGCTCAGTTGGAGCTGACATGTCCACATGGGACAATGTTCCTCCAGTCTCACACCATGGGTCTTCCCTCCACCCTTCTCTGCTCCATCCTCTGCAACTTCAGGTCTTTCACTCAKTCTGGCTGCAGGCATCACAGCTGAAAGCAAAGCAGTTATAGAGAAACACTAAAATTGCAGGTAATGCCCTTAAACCTTGTATTTTCCCCACCACCCTTTCCAGTGGTGGACAGGACACACAGTGCAGAGCAGCTCTTGATTTTAGGACCCCATCAAAGCGCAGCCCCATCCCAAGGACTTGCTGTGGCTCCTACATCCAAGCAGTTCGTTCCTGTCCCAGCTTTTCCAGACACCAGCATCTCTCCCGTGCAGATTCTCCAGGTGCAGCCCTGCAAAAGCTGCTGTTTGCAGAGGTTTTAGCTCCTTCTCCAGCAGTTACCTACATCTATGAAGACTTCTTTCTTCTAGTCAGCTTTTCTCACCAAACTGAGAGAAATTTAAGTTTTTGGCAGCTATTGCTCCTATCATGGTTAAGGCTGATCAGAAGCTCTACCAGGTACACAGGCTGCATAACCTGAGCTTCGTTAGTAAATGAAGCTAAAAAGAAAAGTTAAAGTATTTCAGCATTTCATCACATACACAGATTAGGATTGTTATACAGTGAATGCTACTCTACAATTTCTAATTTCAACTTAATCAAATAGAAATCATTTGCAATTAAAAAAACCCTAGTTTCAGTGCTTGTTAACATCAGAAAGTTCTTCCACAAGCTGTAAAGCAGAACCCAATAGTTCCCTTGCAGATAACATCAACCTGGAAAGAATTTGCATGATCTTTTGACTAGTTCATTACTGTGAGACTGCGGCCGCCTTTGTTTCACTCCAAAGTGCATGCTCTTTATTTTCCAGAGAAATACCTCTAAGAAGAGCCAGCATTTCAGGTGACCCAACGTTTTTGTTTCYGAAAAAAGAGCACAGATCAGATAATTCTGCAGATATTTTGTGATAAGAGAAGTAYACAAAGTGGCTGAGTGTTCACTTTGCTGTTTCAACCGCTTCTCTAGTACAAAGAGTCAGGACCTGCCTTAGGCCAGCAGCTGCTTCCAAACTTCTTAGTCCTAGCACAGTAATCACAMAGTACTGATTTAGCTAGTTTAAAATTAGTAAAAAAAAACATACTAAGCCAATGATAAGACATAGGACTTAAAAGAAAAAAGAAAATATATATCCCCTGCCAAAGTCACAGCAATTACGCAAGATAGAAAACAGAAATAATGGCAAATTAAATCACTTCTTTCAGGATCATTTGAATACAGTGGGGTCCATCAGACTCTTAATAGCTGCTGCTCTTTCTGCAGTACTATAGACACTAAAGATGCATCCRAGAAGCACCAAAATAAAAGCTGCAGAGGCTCTCAATGCTGCAGGAGAGATGACCAATAGATCCATCTGCAAATCACAGCATTAAGCACTGTGAGCCTTTAAACAGAGGGGCTTGGATTCTGCAAGTCTTGATTTCACCCTAGGCCCTCTCTGATGAGGGCAGAGCTGCCTTTACAGTCACAGCACAGACCGTGACCAACGGGAACTTCACAAAATGGGTATGTTACTCTTTACTTGCTTTGAACTACAGAGCAAAGCACTGCATTTATCTGCAATAACGTTCTTGATGTTTTATAGAACAATCCTTCCTAAATCCTTAGGATTCAACTTCTGGAACCATACAGGAAACATCTCAATTTAATGCTTTCTAGGTGACAAATTTACTCCAAAGGGCAGTACACTTTCCAACCACTTATCAAAATTTCATTAAATATACATACATATCAACTGATTTTTAATCACTGAAATAGGTCACCATATTTCTCTGGCATTTGAAATAGCCCTTGAAGCATCCAGTAGTTTTGAACCCTGGTAAGACACTCTAGTTGCCCACCCTCATGCACTCAGCTGGAATTTAACCTGCAAGAACACATTCAAAGTACATAGAAGTGTTAATATATCAGCTTAGTCTGCCTAGTAACACCACTAAACTGTTTAATAACCTACTCGCATTAAAATATAACCCAGGTAGAAAGTTATATCCTGGTATCCAAGAGACAGAAAATACCTTTCAGGTCAGGACTATAGAAATCAAACACAACTCATGAAAAATAAGCTCACAACAGTGTTTTCCACACAATAATGTGGATTTGCTTAAGTGAAATATTAATTGTATTTGCTGAATATATCCATGCTGAATCTGCTAGCAATATTTGAATATTCTAGTCACCATCCAGGGCTCCATCCTGGCAGGTGCTGCACCAGCCCCAGCCGTGGCTCATTCACAGCCTTGGGAGGCTGAGGCAGAGGAAAATAGTGTCGACACAAATTACTTCTCCATTCTAGTTCTGGGCATAGCAAAGATTTTACACTCATTTGCAGGATAGTGCAGTGAGATTAAATCAAACAAAACCCAAGTGTCCTGCAACACTAGGACACACACCGCCTAAAAATCAAGATATGCTGCAAGCTCTTTTCCACGCGGGAGTCCTACCTACAAGATGCCATTTAACCTTATAAAAATGATGGTTTGGGGCTAGTTGGGCCCCAAGTTCTGTTTCTCAGAGTTGTCTCTGTGCTTGCCTATCCAYGTAACGTATCCGTGACAGCACATGGACCTGGCTAGGGAAAGATCTGCTGGCCTGTTGCAAGATGGCTCAGCAGCAAGAGGGAGGTCAAAACAGTGACAACAAGAAGCAGGGTTGGGAAAGAGCAGCCTCTCTGCAAGTATTTCATTATAAACATGAAAAAAAATATTAGTTTTCTACTGACATGAAGCAGGAATCCTGTTTTCCAAAAGACTATAAAACATACAAGAATCATTCTGCCTCTTGATTTCTTTCAAGGATGTAATAGTTGCAAGTAATTTTCAGGAGAAACATACTGTAGAAGACAAGCAACTATAACAAAACTTTTAAAAAGCTCACACAAAACAGATCTTTATTCTTTATCGCAGAAAATAAATACAGGTGCATACTCCATATGCTTTTCTATAAAAGCACTCCTACAAAATCACTTAACTGCATACAACAGTACAACCCTTTTGGCTTTTAAAATGCAAATATTATACAGTCACTTCATTTTATTACCTTTATAGCACTTGCAGCAAGCAGCTTTGAAAAAAGGAACGCTTAATTTAAAAGCCCAATTCTTGCCTTAAGTGTTTTTTTTTTTTTTTTTTTTCCTCCTGGTCATTTATATAGTGCAACTAACCTAAAAGCAACTAGAACCATTTTCTGTAAAATGTTTATTACCCCCCAAAAAATGAAAAAAAAGAAATCTTAAAATCAGTTCTACCTTGATATTTAAAACAAAAGAAAACAAAGTGGCTCAATTGAAATATTAAGGTAAGCATGATGCTTCACAGCTCATTATCTGTTTGCTTCCAGTTTGGCCCGGGGTGTTTATTTAGAATAAAAGGAATCATTAATCATCCAGTCCGATATTTCTGAARAGGTACGACATGGACTCCCCATTGTGGATTCTGCGAATGGCTTCTGACAGGATCATGCTGATATCCACAGTCTTGATCTTGGGGCACTGGAGTTTCTGTATTTCATGTGGAATTGTGTTTGTGACAACAACCTACAGAAAGAAAAAGACAGGCTTAGCTCCCTTATGTTTTCTCCTCTGCCATATTAGAGCTGTGAAAGAGAAGGTCTGCTCATTAGGACACCATGCAAGTTGCTCTTTGCAAGTAAATACGAGAACAAGATTTTACATTATTCTCAGGATAAAAAAAAAAAAAGGAAGTTTTGGAAAACACACTTTAAGAATTCATTCAGCAAAAAGTTGCTTGGTTAAAAAAATTGTTTAGAAACTTAGAATCCACACTTACTTCATCAATTGCAGATTCCTCTATCAGCCTGGGAGCATCCGAAGATAACAGGCCGTGTGTGGCCATTACAAAAATTTTGTAGGCCCCTCTTTCCTTGAGCGTTTCGGCTGCAGCAAGGAAGCTGTCGACATCATCTATAATGTCATCCTGCCAAAATAGGAGTGCATCAGTGAAGATTCAACATGGCCTCAGAAACATCACCACAGGACACCTGGAGTGACACTAAATCCTTTCCAAGTACARCAGTTAACATCCAGTGTTAAATGGATGTTTTCACTCATGTTATTCTTCAGGTACCTAAGCTAGCTGGCAAAGGCTGAAGTGTGGGAAAGCAGAATGTGGAAAACAACCTGCGGCACTAAAGCAGGGAATGGGTTGCATGATGGAAAGAGGGAAGGGGGAAAAAAAAMCACACCTTTAATTCAAAAAAGCCAAATACGTGTAATTTTTTCCTTTAAGAGAAAGGCTAGTCTTTCTTCAGACTGTATGACTGCATTAATCTCTACTTCACCAGTACTTCTGAATTCACGGAATGCAAACACACATAATGGTTTTCTCCTCTTATCTGAGGTATAAACCCAAACAAACTGCTCACCCTTAGGAAAGGGCTTCAACAGAATTTCACCAGGACTATTCAGCAGGAACAGTTCTGAATGCCGCTTCTCGTTTTATATTGTATACAATCATTTTCAGTAAATATGCAGAATATTGCCTCATGGTATAAAACCACAGTATCAAGTCTACCATTAACAAAAGTTTAGCTGTTGACAAATAAACAACTACTTTAGTTCTGTGCCCTTAATACAATTTAGCAAAAGCCATGGCATCTCTCTTACCACAATGATGGCTATTCTTCCTCCTACATCTCCGACGACTGTGATGGGTGGTTTTTCCTTTGGAATCAGCACTAATTAAAAAAAAAAGCCATTAAAGGAAAGAAAAAAGTGCATTTATGCAACATACTTCACTTGTGCAAACATCTGCTTTGCATGGGTCACCAGCATTACATACAAAAAAGTAGAGCAGCAACTATTTCAGTTATCACAGTTCTACTGAAAAAAAGCAGTGAGATTTTTCTTGCAGTGCTAATTGTTTAAATTTAGTTGAAGTGTTAACTACACACATCTACAACCCAGTTCTTAACCTATACACAATCCTGCTGAAATGGTCAATGGTCAACAACGGCACAAAATCAGTGTCAGCTCAGTTTAGCCCCAAATCCCAGGGAAAAAAAAATAATTAAAAAATCAAGCAGAAAAATTAACCACAATCTGTGGCCTCTCCTGACCAGCAGAGAAATTCTTCCTATGCAACACACAGACCCAATGCACTGCCTAGTACCAACAAGACAAAGTGCATCTAAAAGCTGTCTTTTTTTCCTAGCATATTAATAGAAAGATTCTTTTTTAGTAGTCTCTCCCCTCACCAAAACCCCCCAAGGTGAAGGCTTGCACACACCAACTTACTTACTGGGTATCTCCAAACTGGGGTGAATAGCAGCTACGTTTTTGGCCGTAGGTGGYGAGTGGCGACCATCCACCATGTCAGACTCGGCATCCTGAGCCTCCCCATGGATCACGGCGATTCCCAACCGCAGGCGTTCAGCAAAGGACTGCGCTCTGCAACAGAAGGATTAAATAAAAGTATTACACAACATAATTCACAGGCTTATCTATTTCCATTTGAATCCTAAAGTTTCAGATCAAAGCAAAGAGATGCTAATGGAAAAGGCACAAGCCACTTTCTCCCTATTTTTTATCAGACTTGTGAGTCCAAATCACCTTGAAAGTAGCCACGCTGGCCTTGTAAGCAACGGGGTAAATGCTATGAAACAGGCAATTTACACTACCCCTTTCTGGTTTTCAGTGCCCAAGCAAAACAACTCCCAACAGCTTAGAAATACACACACACACACACAGAGAAACTCCACATTCTTTAAGTCCTGCACATAAGCAGGTCTCACCTAACAATCACTAACGATGACCTTGAGGTGTGGATTGTCTATATTCAATTTTTGAATATGTGTTTTTCTAATGAAAACAGAGCACCAGTGTTCACCTATTTAGCAGGATGGGCATTAAATAAGCCAGTACCCCTGACAATCGGGCACATAACCCAAGAGATCCCACAGAAAAGAAAAAATTCAGTCAATCACTTTGCCTGAAAAAATACTATGAAATTACATAGCTTGGATTCTTACAAGCCTAATAAAAAAAGCAAGTTTTCATCAGCACTAATGATTAGAAACTTACATAAAGAAGTTTAAGCTTCAAAATCATTTGGGATAAAGAAGGGAACGTAGAGAGCRAAAGAGACAGGAAAACAGTAATTTTGGGCAGTGCTTCTATCCCAGGTGCCAGGCAGTACAGCCTAGCAAGCATAAACTGAAATCCACATTACCCAACTTTTCCATAATCAGAATTAGCATCCCTTGACTAAAAGTGAAGCCTCCAGAGCAAGTCACTTAGTTCTAACTAGTGTCTAAAACCTGTGAGCTCAACCACCTCCTCTGCAGTTATGCTTCATTTAACTTCCACAACCACACAAAGTCCAGAGAATCATTTACCCATGATGATAATTTAAAACTGAAGAATCTTCTGCATTGTAGTGTTATCATAAAATTAGCTATCGCTTCAAGTGGCAAAACAAGCATAAATTATTATTCCAAGCATCCTTATCTTAAAAGTTATGACTTAAAGATGTAATTCTATCAGTGAGACTAAAGGACTTTAGATACAATAAACAGAACAAAGTTCCAACTAACAGTGATATGACTTATTATTCGTTTTCCAAAGGAACTCAAGCTACTGAAACATTGTGAACTCTGTCAAGCAATATTCCTCTTTCACAGGCAGGCATTCATCTGAAAGGCATTCCTTCATTTGACTGAAGCAATCAACCACCCCTTCCCAAACGCAACATCCTTCCCCCACTCATCACATGTACATGTGAGTTTTTATGGGGAAGTTAAACAATACAGTTCTGCAGTYCTCTGCTACAGAAAACAATACATTATGTATGCATCTTGTCTTAACAGTTAATGGTACATGCAGGCTACTCTGCACAGGGGCAGAGACGGTGCTTCAAATGCCTGCCTACCCCCAAGAGGTAGAACTGACACAAAACAGTCAAAAGCAAATGTCAAAGAGCTGGCCAAAACAAAAAATATCATATAAAGACGCTGCAAAGTGCTACTGGTACAAATTAAAGCACTTCTAATTTTCTACACAAAAATAACGAAAATCCTTCTTAACGGAGTATCGATAACCAGAAAGAGCTACAGGAATGAAGGGCAACCACTCAGCCAACAAAGACTTCACAAGGAAAACTGGCTCTAACATAAAATAGTGTTTCACCATTCACTAGATGGCAAATCATCTGTAATTGAGATCTGCYCAGTCCATGTTCTGACATGAGACTATGTTAAGCAATTACTTCCAACTCCTGAAAGAATACTTCCAGCCATTTTCCATCATCTACAGCCGAGAATATGAGTCTTTGCACTAGAAGATGATCAAATAAATCAAGGCAGTGCTGAGGATAAAGCAGTTAACCTGCTTTTTTGTTGTTGTTTCTGTTTTTAAACTCTCCTTACATTGATTAGGATTTTAACAATGATCTAAAAACTACAAATCCGACAAAGCTGAAGTGGTACATGCTGGAGGGCTGCACCTTTACTCAATCTCAGTCCTTCATTTGATCCTAAGAATAAAACAAAATTACAATAGAGACTTCCTGCTCTAACACAAGAGAGCAGATCTTACCCACCTCTTTGCAGATGCAGGTGATTTGGCCACAATTACAGCATTCCTGTAGTCTGGTATCTGTAGCAAATAACAGATAGCAATGTCTACTTCATATCCTTTAGACAAATTCAAGCTCAGTAAGAATCAAGTAACTTTATTTGCCAGAAGAACTTTAAGCACATTTTACCTAATTTAAGAAGACAACCTCAAGAATCCATGGTACCTGACTAGTTTTCACAGCTCAGAATATCCAGGTATTTGGCAACTTCAGATTTTAATGTAAAAATATACCTTTCACAACCAATGTCACATACAGATCACACACAATGTAGAAGAACATTATGGCTACAGGAACTAGTATTAATAAAACAGGGAACCCTCAGAACTAAAGTTTCCTGTTCAACTTTAATAATCTTGCCCATACGCATGGTCTTTAATCATCTGACAACATAGCGTTTCATTTTAGTTCCTAATTTGGCGATTTTTTTTTTTTTAAAGACAAGTGCACGTGCGCACACACACACACACACACACACACTCTTCTATCACATCAAAGTGACTCCTCTCACATGGAAAAGGAGTAAAAATCCATATGCACAATCCTGGAGTTCCAGTCGGACACTGCTGACTGTGACCTTTAAGATCAGCACCAGGGAATAATGCTGCAGATGTTTGCAGCAGCAAAGTGACAACACCCAAGAAGCTGTTCTTACTTCAAGGGCTCATTGGTAGATATGAGTCAGTCACTCCCTACGTATTATTTGATATTATTGTTTCTTTTATATCTACTCCAAACCTGTGTCCCCTCCCTTATACTCGATCTTGCATCTTTTCTTGCAAAGTCACCCTCTTCTCTCACTGTGCTGCCCTGGGATAGTCTAGGGCCATGAGGAGCAGAAGAGAACATGAAGAGAGGATACGTCTACTCTTATATCTGTTGCAACTGTTGGCTGTGGACTCTTGCTGCAACAACARCAAATAAAACCCTACAGCACAGATAAATCCTCAGGGAGCCCCAGTGATAAGGGCCTGAACACTCAACATATGCAACCAAATCTGCCAACAGACCTTTTAATGTGACATCTCCAGAGACAGTACCTGGACATGCGGTTCATCATCTCCCTGACAGATGTCAAATAGTTGCTCCAAAGCTTAGAAATCCCAGCTTTTGTACACACAAGCACGGTTATGTTCTCCCCTGAGCCTATTCTCAAACATACAAATAACTGGCTGAAGTTTTGTAAACGCTTCCGATGAGAAACAGGCATGGGAAAATTTTTTGCTCGYGTTCTAATTTTTGGCATGAGCCTAATCTACTGAAATTGAGAGCTTTTTGGAAGACACGCCAAGCAACATTAATAACCAGTAATGCTAACTCCACCTATGACACCAGGAATTCAGTACGTACTGCCCTTTACCAATGCTTAGTTATATAACAGGCTATGAAGATTAACACAATGGAAAGTAAGGACAAGGCAGGGCATGTCATTTGACAAAGACTTTGATCTCCTTCAGACGTTTTTCCCCCTGCCAAATCTTTAAATTTGTTCTAAGCTCTTTACAAATGAAGTCAGAAAGCCATAAATGTCACCTAACAGGCATCAAGAGCTTCTAGATGCCAAGAGATATGTCATTTTAGGAATGAACATTCAGAATTTTTATACCACATAATTTCACTAATTGGATTTAACTACCCCAGAATACCAAATAAAGATATAATTCTTTTCAAAACCTATGCAGAAGTTTCAGAGAGTGCCCATGGCACCTCTATGTCTTACTTTCAGCTAATGGTTGAAAGTCCATCCTTCTCAGGCTCATCTCTATTTTGTGCTACTTGATACATTCCATTACAATTAACACTTACAACATTTAGCTTGTTTTAGCATGCTAAGCAGGATATCCAGCAACCCGGCTGTCACCAGGAACTTGAGATGAATACTCAATTCCTTCCGAGCAGCACTTTCCAAACAGCTTTTAAGAAGAGATACTATAAGCCATTTGGGATTTACATAGCCCTGTGATCAGATACATTGTCACTTTAGTTTTAATAAGCACAAGAGAAGAAATTCTGTCTTCTTTTGAAGTCCTCTCTACACACATACYCCAGCAGCTCTTTATAAAACTATCAATTGAAAGCAAAGGCAGTGCCACACAAAGTTGTAACTGTCCTTTGCAAACCAGTAAGAAAAAATAAGAATATGCTTAAAGACCAGAATCTTGTTATCCCTAAGTTCCATAGGTCTAAGAAAAATACAAAAGCACAGCTTGCCTTGACTCCACAGATATTTTATAAAAAGTGCTTTCATTTCTAAGATGCAGAAAGCAAGATACACGCAACATCCGATGCCATGCTCAAGGAAAAAAAAGATCCTTACTAAGAGTCTTCTTAGAAATTATGTTTTTATAGTATTTTTGTAATTTACCTGAATGTACTGAATTACAAAGACATTTTAATCTACAGAAGTAGCCCATTATGGCAATACAAAGGTAGACAGAAAGAAAGGAAAAGTGGCAAGAGCAGGAAAAGCCTTTTTTTTTTCTTTTTTTTTTTTTTTTTAAGAAAAAAACCTATATTTGAAGGACTATGTCTAAGACAACAGAACAGCATCATTAGTGCAGGTAAGAAAATACCAGCTCTTCACAAAAGAGTTTAAATCTGTATGGATTGAAGGCGGGTGGGGGGGAAAGCTGTCAACGACACCACCCTGTCCTAACATGTGTTTTTCCCCCCCCTCTAGAATTCTTTTTGAAATGAGCTACTTTCACAGATCTTCCTATGAGCAGAAACTTGTATTAGAAGCCTTGAGACACGACACACTTGTTTAAGAAAGTAACAGTCAGCGTTGTTCCTCACCTCTTCCTGGATATACTGCAGTAAAAACGGAGAYGCTCTCAAGTTGTCAACTGGGATATTGAAGAAGCCCTGTATTTCCTTCTGATGTAAATCCATGGTAATAAGGTGAGTTAGTCCTTTMATTAAGAATAGATAAATAAAACACAAAATCACATGTAGAAAAGTGAGGGATAACAAGACACTATATCTCTAGCAAACTTAAGTAGTTTTGAACAAACTTTTGAAGCTGCATTGGAACAAAAGTAMTATAGTTGCTACTTATTTATGTAGAATATTAAATAAGCACCTCTTAAATACACTGCCATTATCAACGCTCTAAATTTCTATGGATTCCTTTAGAAACAGAACCTCAGAACAATCTGCATATTATAATTAGTAGTACCACATCTTGATGTGACAGGTCTTTCTCCATGACACATGACAAATAAAACACAYACAAAAAGTTTTTAATATGACACACGACTGACAAACCTAACCCATACTGGAGTTAGGAATTTTCTGAATAATGGGTCCAAATTCTACATTRTTCACCTATTTCTTCTCTCAAAAGACACCAGATTACACTCATTGCTCATTGTAACTGTCCATTTTTTYTTTTCCCCAGTGACAGGAGCAAGTAGAAAGCAGCAGAAAGGAAATATATTGAAGGTAGTAAAAATAGGTAAYTACACTCCCACATGCCACCTCAAACACAGAATAGATGCAAAGTAGATTTGCCCAACAGGTATAAAACAGACTAAAAATAGCAAGTACAACTGCTGGCCATGCTAGAAAGGCAAAAAAAACTATTATAGTGGAGAAACAGGACCTCCCGAAGCATTAGGAGGCCTGTAGACTCATTCCATCAGTTCAACAGGACATAATCTAAACTGGATGTTACAAATTCTTAATGAAGTCCTAATTTGGAAGTGTCTCTATTTGGATCTTATATTTATGAAAAACTTGGCAGTTAAAGTCCCAGTTTGTGCACAGATTTGAAGGTTAACAGCGGGAACCCCCCACTGCACTCATTATTTCATAACAACCTGCATTCTTACCAGCTTTGCACATCATTGAAGCCAGTAATTTAGAGACAATGGAGCCCCTTTTTCTCATCTTGCACTGCTTGCTGTATGGGAAGTAAGGAATCACTCCAATAATGCTTTTGGCACAGGAGGTTTTACAAGCATAMACCATGATCAGGAGTTCCATGATCGTAGTATTCACATCCCTGGAATGAGAAGCATCTAGTTCTGTATTCATGSATTAAGAAAGTCTGTATCTGAATTCAATACAATACCTAAGCCTGCTCCAGAGATTCCATTCTAGTTCGGTATAAAAAAAATAGTGATCGAGCTATCTCCATCAAGAATCCAGCTGCAACCATCAGAAGGGCCAAGGGCACTGGACCCAGCATTTAATTCTTCACTAGAATTACACATCATTGTTTCTGATTCTAATTTGGGCAGCTCTGCAGTTTGTCTTACCACTTTCAGGCTTTTAGTAATACAACATTTTGCTACAGCAAACTAGATCATAATTTATCTTCAATATAACTTCCACTGTGCACAAAACACTCACTTGGAAACTGTCTGGATGATAAACACATCCTTTCCTCTCACAGACTCTTGGATCTGCACTCTAGTTTCTGCAAAGAAAAGAAATATGTACTTTCAAGGAAGAAAAATGCAACAATCTACAAAAAGAGTAGTCAGTACGTCCATACCCTACTTAAGTAAGTTTCCCGTTTTACCAATTCAATGCTCACCTCTGTTTGGCTCCTGATAAACCTGAACTTTCCCCATCTCAACTCCTAATCTCCTGCAGGAACAGAGGAGGCAAAAAAAGAGACAGTATGTGAAAATGAAAGGCAAAAATGAATGAAATCAAGTCCCACCATAATAGCAATGAGACACTGAACTGCCTTGCAGGCAGATTTTACTTACTCAGCAATCCTCTTGGATAGTTCCATGCATGAGGAATTCGAGTTAGCTGAGAACAGTACCAGTCCACCTTTGGTTATATTCATGATGGCCCCAAATTCAGTTGATGGCACACAAAACATCAAACCTACGTTGTCTTCCAACTTCTAAAAGACTGCAAGAGATCAAAGGTATCTGTAAGCCACATTAAACACAAAACAAAGATATTTTTCCTGTGATTAGAGAGTGATGAGTTGCTCACAGAAGTCTGAATTCTCCAGCACCCTTAGTAGTTAACAAGTTTTATAAGACCATGAAGACTTCCTTAGAGTACTCTATACAGACCTAGCTCACTATACTTAAAAATAAGACCCAAAAAAATGGACTTCAGCCAGCTTTGCCCTCCTTCTATTGCCCCCAAGCTTCACACAGCCCCCAGCAGGCTGCTACTCAAAAGAAATCTTCATCAACTCCTGCACGACAACTTCATTTCAACACAACTTCATTCGTGTTTTGTTTTCCTCCACTTGTCATCCAATAACACAGATAATTTTTCCATCAGCTTGTCCAGTTCACTTACTGGAAGAGCTGAGTAACATTTAATGACTGTTTCAAGATTGCAAAGCCAGTTATCAGCAGGATTAAGCAAAACAGGAGCCCTTTTTTGGTCCCAGGACTCTGCTAAATCAACTAGTAATCTATTTAGAAAACTGTGCATCTTGCCACTGTTTTGCAATAAAAATTATAAACTTACAAATAASGATGGAACGTAAGGAAGGGTTCAGTAAAGTTGGCAGCTGTAAATAATGCCCTCCTGCACAGTGCATCCACTTGGTGAAGTAGTAGCTGTCATTCTTTGATACTAATATTTCTCCTATGGAAACAGGAGAAAAATATCAAGAGGAAGTTTAGGAATTTTTTCGTTTCTTTTCCCTTTTCTTCTAGTAACACCAAAAAAAAAAAAAAAAAAAAAAACACATCAAGGCTCTTCACTTTTTATTCTTATCCTGAAACACCACATTTTCATGCCTCCTTCTAACATAACCTTTTGCTCAAATAAGAGAAAAATCACGCTGACCAACGGTCACCGACCTAGGCAGCATTCAGCTAAATAGCTTAATATACAGCCCTTCCTGTGCATAAGTAGCCCAATCCTTTAGAGTGCATTTTAGCATTATGTAGGGGACTGAAAACATCAAATAGCAGATAATTCTAAATGAAGTAAAAATCTATATTAGTCAATACCTTATACCCTGACAAGCATCCTGAAGACTGGTTAGATAAGAGACGTATATAATTTGTTCTAAAAATCCGACGGCATGCCAATTAGAGTATTCAAAACCAGCATTCAGGAAGAAAAATAACAGCTGTCATATTGACCAGAACAGCTGGCTACACTAAAAGAAAACCATTCAGGCCATCTTTGCAATAAAACATGCTCTTGCCCAGCTTGACCTAGCAAAAGAAACAGAACCYTCTTCATTCTCAATTAAGAGCTAAACTTCCTATAAGCAAAACTCTTCATGGAGAGACTACATGATGCTCAGTTACTCTGAATCAAGACTCACCCAGGACTAAAATTCCTGGAGAAATTTTCTCTGCAGAAAGAGAACAAAAACAGGGAGAAAACAGGCAACAGCAATTTTGACGCCTACATATCATAAAAATAGTAGTTTCTGGTGGASTTTTAAAACAATATCCTATCCCTTGCAATCTTGGCCTTCAGCTATGAGCATTTAAAAATAAATAAAACTTTGACATTTGAATCCTAGATGGCAGTACAAGAACGTAGTATGACTCTCAACTACACCCCTTTAATCCTTCCGAAAGGATGCAACAATTTAAAGGGAGTAGTCTAAACTCATTTTGTAACAATTAAAAAAAAAAAAACCACTAATTCCGTTCATTAGCTATTGTTTCTTTTGCTTTGTTTCAGATGCCCCCTAACTCCCAGGTGCTAATTTGCCCTCGCTTGCCCAATGTTCACAGTGATGTTAAAGATGCATCTTAAAAGCATCCCAAGYGCAGGGCCCGAGTTTTCCCTTGGGAAGGGAAGGAACCCAGCACAATCCCAACTCAGGGCAAGCGCTTTCATGAGACGGCAGCAACGCGGACGCAACTTCCAAACGGCACCGCACGCGTTTCCACGATGCCGTTTTTCCGCCCCCACTGGCTTTTCCATATCCATGGAACAAAGAACGTAAGGGAGCGGGGTGAGGGCTGCTGCAGGGCTGGAGCCGCCGCCTCCCGCTCGCCGTTCGGGCGCGTTTTGCTCCACGGGAAGACGCGGCACGTGCGAGGCACCGCAGGACAAGGGCTGCCCCGCGGACACGCTGCAGCAGCGGGCCGGGCCGGACGAGAAGCCGCTTTCCCCGGGGCGAACGCGGCCCCGGCCCGCCCCGGGCCACGAGGGAGGCAGCGGCGCCGGGCGCGGACACGAGCCGGGCCCCGCTCCCGGGGTGCGGGGGGCACCAGGCCCGCACCGACCCACCGCCCTCCGGTTCCCTCAGCGCCCTCCTCCCCARAGACGGCGGAGGGGATGGGGGGAAAGAAGGATCCCCCTCACAGCTCCAACCGCCGCCTGCCCACGCGGGGCCGGCGAGGAGCCGCCGCCGCTCCCCCGGGCGGCGGGAGGAGCAGGAAGGGGGGCTCCCCGCCGGCCGGGCCGCCCCGGGAAGGCCTTACCTGCCGGCTCCGGCCCCCCGGCGCCGCGGGCGGGCAGGGGCGGAGGCCGCGCGGAGCTCGGGCGCCTCCGCTCGCAAGATGGCGGCGCTGGGTTGGGGGGCGGGCCAGGCCACGCCCTCCCTCCCCCCCACCCCGCTTTTCCCGCGCGGCGCCTCTGAGGGAGCCGCCGCGGGCGCCATGTTGGCTCCGCGCCCGGGCGAGGCGGGGGGCGCGGGGAGATGGCGGCAATCGGAGTTCCCTTTGGAAGCGGCAGCTCGAGGCCGGGCGGGGGTCCCCGGGGGCGGGCAGAGCCGTCTCGCCGTGTCCGAGTGCCGCCAAGGCACCCTGCGGGCTGGCAAAGGGGCTCTGTGGGTAGGGGCTCCACACCTGCCTTTCCCACCAGCCTTGCGTGGCCTGGGCTGTGTCCTCCATCTGGAAGCCTCCCTGGAAATGGAGGGGGAAAAACATATGGTCTCTCCATCCTTCATAAATAACATCAAAAGTTTATCCCATTTATCAGGAATCCCCTCTCAGCGCTCTCCTTGCAACAGTTGTGTCAAATACTTGAGTCAAATTCTGCAGCAAGATGCTGCTTTTAGTCTTTTTAAGTTCATGTTTATCATAGAATCATTATGGTTGGAAAAGCTGCTCAAGAGCAAGTCCAGCTATAAACCCTTCAACACAGTGCCTGCTAAACCTTTCTATCCTGGAAGGACAGCAGTAATTAAGAAAATATATAAAGTTTCCTTGTTCCAAGCTAGGTCATCCTGCCAGAATCCAGAGATGCAACTCATGCCAAGGGTTCCCCTCACTAGCACCACCTCTCCAAAAGAAATATATATATACACACACACATATATATGACCACTGTGAGTTTCATTAACAAGCTAAACAGTATTGTAAGCTAAAATAGTTAACTTAAAATCTTCTACACCCAAGATAAACAGCATTGCATTATATGCTATCAGAATTTGTAATGGAGTGACAAATGATGTGCTCCTGGCTGCAGGTTTTCTGATGACTCTCGGGTGTCCTTACTCATCCCTGCAGCAGAGCAAAGGGTCAGTTGGAGCAAGAACTTGGCTTCCCAAGAGGATCCTTCACATCTGCGCTGGCCTTACACCACGAGGGGGGACACGGTCCCAGGACATCTCACCAGATGAGCCTGCAAAAGCATAACACCGAGTTTCCCCACTTTGCCATTGCACTTTCTGACATGATGAGCTGGATTTTCCATATTAGATCTTCACATCCCGTTTTCCCCCACCACCACCACCACATTTCACAATATCTACTTATTGTTCCTTGCCTTCCACCTCTTAATTATCTCCTCCTTTCACAACTCTGAATGGAGACGGGAGAGCAATTTAACCCGGAGGACCGAGCAGCTGCCAGAGRTGGAGTTCAGCACTTGTAGCACTCGCCCAAAGCGGAAACATCTGTTCAAAATATGTGTGCAGAGCACATAAACCCGTCTGAAACCTCGCAGAGGCAGTGCTGCAATGGACTCTTTTCCAATTGACACTGCTAAGCGCAAGGGAATAGACTTCTCAGTCGCACCACCCTCAATAYTCACAGCTTGTACTCTTTTTATTAAATTTTTTTAATAGAGCAGCAAAGATTTCTCACTCAACATCAGTCTTTCAGGGTAGGATTTTACTACAGCATAATATAGCAGTGCATGTTGAAGCAAAACAACTAACAACAACATGCTTGTTGAAGCACTAACCCTTAAAGCAGTTAGAAACTTTCCTCTATAAAAGTGTTTTGTCTTCCGTGTTATTTTTGTTTTGCGGGTGGTTTTTTTTTTGGTTTTTTTTTTTTTTTTTTTTTTTGGCCTTTTTGCTCCAGGGCACCCAGACTGGCTCTTTGACTCACGCTGCCCCAAATTCCAGACATTTCTTAAGCAAACAACAGGAATAGGAACTAAGATTCTGTCTTCAGATCCCTTTTCTAAAGTTACTGCTTTTGTTTGCTTGGGAGGTAGAGACAATTTCTTCCCTGTCCCTGTTTTCCCGATTAGTACAGTTTAAATTTAAAACTAAATTCCCAAACAAGAGGAGGATTTGTTAYTCTTATAACATGCTATATAAGTGCTAAGTGGTAAACAAATAATTGCTGCAAAATGAACACCCAGATTTTATTTCCTATATCATGATCCAATTAGTCATTTAAGGAAAAATTGCCAGGTGTGAATGTAGTGGCTAACGGAGATTCATTGCTGTTACTCATAGCATTAGCTGCTGTGGAGAACCAGAACTGAGACCCAATACCAGCAACAGAAGCGCACTGAGCCTGACCTAGGTGGAGGGCGCTGCTCGTCCAGGGCTTGGCCAGACGACAGCTCCATCCATCACGTGCCAGAAGACAGATGCTACTGTCCTGCAGCCTCCCTTAAGCTCCATCCATCACTGTTTAGGCACGGCTGGTTTTATTTTGTAGAGGTGGCTGTTAAAACTCACCTGTGACACTGAGAGCTACCAAACATGGATCCCCAGAAGGCTGTTTTGACTTAATCCTAGGAGAGCCCCATGAGTAGGTTTGGTCTCTCCCAACTATCAGTCCTATGCAGCATCCCAGCAGAATTCCCTGCTCCGCATAGTCTCTCCAAATTCACTGGGATGCTGTGCTGGGCACACTCAGCTGGACACCACCTCCTTCCCCTGCTTCTGCCTTCCYTGCCTTGGAAAGGACTGTGCCTGGTTTCCAGAAGATGTTTGCTTGGATATTGTCCAGCCAGGGAGGCAGAACTGACAGCACCTGTAAATACATTTGTGAATTAAGGGAGGTTGGAGTCACTGTCATTTCTTCCCCCATTGAAAAACACTATCTGAAAAGCAGCGTTCCCCACTTTTGAGGGGGTAAAATGCCTTGGGAAAAAGGCCCCAGAGCAGAGAAAACATCTTATCTACATGAAGGGCTATGTGGGCAGACAGCACTAATGGTTTCAGGCAATATTAGTGCCTCGCCGTGGCTTTGCTGTCTGCAGGAAACAGGCACCCAGTCAGTGACACAATAACGTTCYGAGTCATGCAGATTTGACTGAAAGACTCATTGAGCTCAGTTTGTTTTCCCATTTCCAGCAGCGCTCTCAGTTCCACATCAATCCCAAAGGATTAACAGAGCTGCTGCGTCAGCTGCGGGCACAGGGCCGCGTCCTGCCAGGCTCCACACAATGCGCGAGAGGCTCCCCGGAATAACCAGCCTTTAGCCGGTCATTGCACAGACACAGGCTCAAGCCGGATGGAGAACACGGATTTGCAAGAAACGCTGCCCTAAACCAAGGCCCAGCAGTAACATCCTCTGCTTTGTTCTGTTAGCCCCTTTCATGCAATTCAGTCCTGCAAAATCTGAGCATTTTGCAACCATTTTCTGTTTACAGAAGAACTGTTCGCAGTAGTTTTATGTGCAACTTTGCCCAGGGTGATGGAGCAGAACCTGGTAGAAGCGTAGGGAAAGACCAAAGTACGCTCGGCAGAGAGCACCCTGTTCCCTTCCCAGCCTGACACGGAGCAGAGCCGACACGGGAGCAATCACAGGTTAACTCACACAGCCTCYTTGGAGGGCAGGATGACCCTTTCCCAGCTGCTACACCAAAAAAAAGTCTRTAGACAACCAGGAAAGGCTTGGCCTGCAAGACTTAGAGTATTGCCATCACCTCTCCTTCACAGAGCAACATTTCACCAACACTAGTCCTCTGATTTGCCTTGGTTTCCCACCTAATTACACCACCCTCCAGAGAAGGTTCTCCTGTCAGGTTTCCATGCACTGTCTTGCCTGACTTTATCTGCTAAACCCACTCGCCAAGAGCAAGGGTGAGACACTTAAAAATTGTACTCACCAAGAGAGTCTCAAGAGAGGAAGTACAAGGGGGCTACTAGGTGTCACAGCAGACTTTTATAGTCTCATTAAGTTCTCCTTAAAGAGAACGTCCTCACCTGTGCCCATCTCCCTCCCATGTGTTTGCACCCACCCCTCTGCTGGTAATACTCCAGTGCTGTCTCTGCTCCCACTCTTTCCTCCCCTGTATCTATCACCCTTGGCTCGTTCCTCCTCACTATTCTGAGCCCTCGTTCTGCTTCCATGCTCTCCTCCAGATCCCAAGGAGAAAGTACCTTCTCCTCTTGAGCTACTGCTTCCACATGCTCCTTGGCTGGTCTCATCACGGGTATCTCTGCAGCTTCTCCCAGCTCCAGTCTGCTGAACTCCCCCTTTTTGAGCAAGGCAGCAACAGCTTTTCTTGAGGTCCCTGATTTAAGCTCTCTCCAAAACAAACTTACGTGGATATCACTGTAGAACCACCAGGCACAACTACTATGATCYGCTACTATCAAGGCTTAAACTCCTTCAGGTTCTTGTCACATCGTTGTCTGAGATCCTGTCTGCCTTACAGAGACAGCTGTGTCACAGGACCCAGTCACACCACGGTTACCCCTCACTATGATTCAAATACCATGCTTATTTTCTCTTGTACTAAAGATCTGAGAATATCCTGCCRTCATGCTAGGCTCTGCTGCAGCCCCAAGTGGCCAGGATACAGCCAAGCTGTACCTGTTCCGCCAAGGCACTCTCTCTTTCCAGCATTCAGAGCTCTCTCTTCCCTCACTGGAACTTCCCTGGCGCAATTCTTCTCATCGGCATGTGAAGAACCCCTTTTCCTTGCTGCCTTCCTTGACGGATGCCTCTGGGCAGCAGGGTTTCGGCACGAGGGTGCCACGGCCTGTGGAATATCCCGCCCAAGGGCTCATCGCCACGGAGCCTCTCACCAAAAACCACCCGCCACATCTTGCCGAGCTCCTCACCCCGGCTCCTCATTGCTGCTCCATTTCCCTCGCCCAGCCCCAAAGCGTTAGTGAGGTCGGGACTAATTCCCACCCCCTGCCTTGCCCGCTGCCCGCGCGCTGCCCCGGCTCTCCCCTCGAGCGGCTCCGCACGCGCCAGCCCTCTGCTCGTATGGGCTGTACCACGGAGCAGCCCCTTGGCGGCTCCAATGGGGCCGTCACGCCGGGATCGCTCCCGTTTCCCAACCACTGCAAACAGCCGGAGCTCAGCCCGTGCCAGCAACGCCCCCGCATCAGCAGGAACCTTGAAAGCGGAGCTGCGTCAGAGCGGGGCAGAGCTGCCAAAGGGGCAGTCCGGATTTGCTTTTTCTTTTCTTTTTTTTTGGAATATTTGCATGCTTGTGGAAAACCTCTTCTCATTCAAGCTTTTCCACAGAAGTGCGTTGCAAACACGAGTGCCAGGGCGAATAAATCCCGTGCCTTCCACCCCAGAATGAGGGACGTGGTGATAATGAGATAATCGGAACATGTGGGAACTCAACACAATGCGAGGTTTATCTTGGACCCGGGCCCTTGGCAGCCTAATCCCGTGCTGATGTCAGCACGCTTCTCATTGCATAAAGACTAGGGATCAGAGTCTGGCCGACAGAACCGTTTCTCTCTCAGGAGCATCCTGTAACGCAGCGATGGCCATGAACAGTTGGTCACCCCTGATAAAACAAATGCGTCCTTTTTTCTTCCATTTTCCTAAAATTCTGTTCAGTATTCTCATGAATGACTGTTTCAAAACTTACTAAGCCCCTTCCCTCGTACAAGGAGACATTCAGATTTACGAGGACACCCTGTTTTGTTTAGCAGTAGTAAAATGCCACTTTGAGGAGAGGCAACTTGGGCGAGAGGTGTTGGAAGAGAGACAAAACAAACATCCCGTGCCCTGGAGCTGAGCATGGTTACCCCAAAACGGAGCTGCTGGGTGAAGGGTGGCCCTGGGGCTTGGCTCACGCCTGGGACATGTTCACTACAGGTTAGTTACCCACTGTATCCCACATGGGATGGATATGAGTAAAAGGAACACCTTGCCCTGACACTGTTATCCCTCATCTCTTYGTCCGCAAGATCCTGGGTACCTGTTACTGCCAAACCATGGAGCAGCACAGGGACGTGCAGGGCCGTCTGGGGAGCCCTGCAAGCCGTGAGCAACCCCATTCTCAGGTTGGATGCCCCAATGGCCCGGAAAATTGCTTTGCTTCCCACCTCAAACGAGGTCAATGCTTGAAGTCCTTGTCTTCAAGCGTGGCAGGGTGATGAGAGAGGCATGGTAGGAGGTCGAGGTTCGAGTTCAGAGGTCTCCGAGACTCTTGTCACAAGGAATTATGCAGGCTGTGCAAACAGATAAGGAAGCCCAGAGAGAGCAAATGCTGATGCGCACAACCTTGACACCCCAATCAATGCTGTGGGTTAGCACCAGGAGCAAGTAAATATCCTCGGAGCCGCATGCTGCACAGCAAACATTGCAGCTTGAGCTGGATGACAGGCAGCAATTTGTGGCAAAGGGTAAATCTCTCGGTTCCCTCATGCTTGACACGCGGATGGTCCTGCTGCATTGCCCGATCTCAGCACGATTGTTCATGAATGTAAGGTTAAGTCCGTACATGCCCGTAGGATCACGACCTTCATTTAATATTGCACTGCCCAGCAGACCCATAATCAATCCCTGACTTGCACGAATGACAGCTCCTGCTCGGTAATGTCAGCTGTGTGGAACAGCAAGGTACACCTAAATTCATAAATTTATGAATTTAGCCAGAAAGTCAGAGATTTTCTGGCTATCAGAGCAATGAGGTCCCGGAGCAGCTGGATGAATAGGACCTATTACTGAAGACAAGCACGCTCAGCCACGTTGGATCACCACGTATTTTATCAACACAACAGTTCACAGGCTGGGTACACTTAAATAAGTTTAATGGGGCTTAACATTCATTCACCAGCAGTACCTGATGCCAGATCTCAGCTGCTTGAGGGCCAGAAACACATCAAACACAGACATGGRCAACCATTGCTCCGAAATTATCATGTTGTACATCAAACCCGAGCATCAAAACCTGCCACATGTCCAGGGAGAGAACACATGAGTGTTTTACTGGATAGTCCTGACTCTGCCATTCAATTTTACTTTAATTATTCAAAAGAGAGCAAAGTTTCCTGGCTGATACACCCACTGCAGCCGGTGGAAGCCCCTCCGGTGAGCAGACCTTGCTCAGGCTGTTTGTCCCATGAGTGGGACATAGTGGGGACATCTCCCTTTAGTGGCCTGCGTGCCTGACTGCTCTGGTATCTCACATGGAAGAGGATCTTTGCGTTTTCTTTACTGATTTATTAATAAGGGGCTTATGGAACAGCAATTCCGTCCTCCCACTGTGTCCGGGTGGCAGAGCCGCTGCAGCAGGACCCAATTTTGTCCCCTGGTGGAACCCCTGAATTTTGGCACGTTGGAATGAGGGGCWGCGGCTGCAGCTGTTGGGAAGAGGCCGCAGGGATCTGGGCTCGTCCGCATCGCGCCGGTGCCTGYAAAGCGCCCCTGGGCTCGGCTGAGCGTGGGAGCGCAGCCCTGCTTGGGCAYCCCGAGAGAGAGGAGATAGAGAGGGGTCGATCAGGGCACGGGCAAACTCAGTGCGTGTAAAAGCTGTGAAATGGACTAACAACTGCAAGCTGCAAGAGAAGCAGCCAGGTCTGGCACCCAGCAACCCCTGTCCCGCTGATGGGCACCCTCTTGGCGCGGCCGCCCGTGGGGACGTTGTGCCCCGGCTCCCAAGCGTGGGGACAGGCCGGGCAAAGCCCCCGCTGGCGCTGACCACCACAAACGGGCACAGCGGCCACAAAAGCAGCACGTTCTCTCACGAAGCAAGTTGGAGATGCCTCCAAAAGGTCCCATCACATCGGTAGCACCCGTAGCCCTTTGCAGCTCTCAATGCAGCGATTAAACGAAGGGAAGGTGCAGAGGAGAAGCAGCCGGAGCCGCAGCAGGGCTCGCTCAGGCCCTCGAGGCCTCCGCATCCGAAGCGGACCTGGATTTGCGCCGGCTGGCCAGGCTGGCCAGGACGGACTCCTCGCTGAAGGCCCCTTCGAAGGCTGCCGGGAGGGACTGGCGGAACTTCTCCTTGAAATCCGGCCCCACGAACACGTACAGGATGGGGTTGATGCAGCTGTTGAAGAAAGCGAGGCTGGAAACCAAGGGGATCCCTATGTAAAGGGCCATTTTCATCTCGTGGCTGGAGGAGTTTTTGGATATTTCCAGCAAGGAGAAGACATGGTAGGGGAAATAACAGAGGAAAAAGGAGACGGTGACAGCAATGATAATTCTGTACGGCTTTGCCGAGCTGGCTAAGTGCCTCCTTTTCAGCTTGACAGCGACGATGCTGTAGCAGATGAGGATCACCGTGAACGGGACGAGGAACCCGCATAAGAACCGCGTTATAATCATSGCCTTAAGCCGCATCCTCCACAGCCTCCGCGTGGCCTCGGACGTGTAGTCGTCGGACAGCGCGAAGTTGTTGTAGCAGCTGGTGACRTTCCTGGAGCCGACGGCGGTGTCCCGAAACACGAGGTACGGGGAGCTGAGGAGGAGAGCCAGCACCCAGGTGCCCAGCGCCACCCTGGCCGCCAGCTCCGGGCTCCTGCGGTTGCGAGACCACACGGGAAAGGCCACGGCGACGCAGCGATCCATGCTGATGACGGTGAGGAGGAAGACGCTGGCGAACATGTTGAGGAAGGCCATGGTGCTGTTGAGCTTGCACAGGAGCTTCCCGAAGGGCCAGTGAAAGCCCAGGGCGGTGTAGGCGATGCTGAGGGGCAGGAAAAAGGTGAAGATGAAGTCGGCGATGGCCAGGTTGAGGAACCACACGGAGTTGACAGTCTTCTTCATCTTGAAGCCGGCGATCCAGATGACGAGGCCGTTGCCYGTGACGCCCAGCAGGCAGGCGACGCTGTACACCACCATGGAGAGGACGTGCATGCTCCTCTGCAGCCCCGAGTCGTGGTCGTGGACGGTGCCGTTCCCAGGCAGCTCGGCAGCAGAGCTGGCGGAAAAGGGAGAAGGGGAAGAGGAGAAGTTCTCCATCCCCTGCAGGCCGGAGTGCTGGGATCGCAGAGGCGCCCGCTGCTCTTATCTGCAGTCCCTACGGATCAGGTGGGGTGGAAATGTTGGCTTAATTACCGTACACAAAATATACATACAGAGACCTATATCCACTTTATATAATTTTAAATAACTCGGTAACAACCATCCTTCTCTCTAATAGCTGAAAGGAGGGAAAAGGCACAGGGAATTTAATCCATTTGGATCAGATCCCAGGGAACCAAGAGAGAGGGAAGGAGGGAGTCCGTGAATCCCTTGGGTTGATCTAATCCTAAACATGTCCTGGGAGTGACAGCATCTGACAAGTGCGAGAGTAGAGAATGGGTCCCACCAAGTGGWAAGCTCTAAGTCCTCCTGTCCTTTACTCCAAGGTGCTGCAGGGCAAGGGCTGGTGTCACCCAGCKTGGCCTTCCCGGTGCCACGTGGCCCTGGGAGCTGGAGAGCGGCACACCCCAGAAACCCCCTCAAGCAGAGAAACCAACCCAGGTACCACCACCCGCGTCCGTGGTGGCAGAACAGCCCTCCATAACCAGCCTGCAGGAGCCATCACACGTGCCATGACACGTGGGATGACCACAGAATTGGGAACCCCAAATCCCTGCTGCTGCAAGGGGTATGCCTGGGATTGCCAAGGGCGGATTAAGAAAGCAGGAGCACGGAGGACTCACCGCGGCGCCGCGCTCCTCGCCCGCCGCCRCGCTGCCCACGGCTGCTGCTCTCGCCCCCGGGACGCTGTACCCCTGCGCAGTGACTCACGGCGCTCGCCTCGTCTTTCCGTGCCTTGGGATCACGGGGAATTCGGCAGCATCACTTATTCCCCGGGCCTGTTCCTCAATTTATAACACAGTGAATTTAACCCCTGAACCTCTGCCTGTAGCATGGGGCAGCTTGACCAGCACCATCCACTAAGTGGTCATCAACGCACAGGGGAAATGAAGCCCCTCTCCTGCCCTTACAGCTTGGTCCTTCACTTCCCTCGAGCATCCAAACACCCCACGGRGTGTCCAGGTCTCCCAGGTGTGAAGGGCAAAGGGCAAGTGCCACCCGCTCGGTGACAGCACTGCATGGGGCAGCAGTTGGGCCACGTGCAGAGGGGACAGGTAGGGAGGACCCCACAGCTGGCTCTGGTGGCCAGGAACACCCTCTGTCAGGCGGGGTGCAGCCGATGCCCTGATAGGACAAACGGGGAGCATCCTCCGAGGAGCACCCAGTGCCTTGTGTGGCAGGGCAGCTACAGGCACCCWCAGCTCGGGGTGCAGGACGCGGGGCATCCTGCAGCTGCTGGGGTGACAAGATGCACCCCGCAGCTGGCAGAGTGGAGCGGCCGGGGTGCAGAGAGAGCCCGAGAGACGAGGAGCACCCAGCGGCTGGAGCGCAGCGCCCAGCAGCGCCCAGCAGCGCCCAGCAGCGCCCAGCAGCGCCCAGCAACGCGGCCGGCAGCACCCAGCGGCAGCAGCAGCGGAGCGCGGGGCCGGAGC
>NW_020454316.1:2184623-2199274 GCF_003342845.1 Nothoprocta perdicaria
CGAGGCGCGGCGCGGATTGGCCGCGGCGCCCCCTTGGGCGTGTCCGCCGCCGGCCGAAGCGCGGCGGCGATTGGCCGAGGCGCGCAGGGGCGTGTCCGCGCGGGCTATGGTAGCGCGCGGTTCCCCGCGCCGCGCCGTGTCCGCGCCAGGTAGGCAGCGCGGGCGGGTGCGTCCCGCGTGGGTCCCCGGCCCTGCGCTGACCCCGGGACAGCCCCGGCCGCCTCCTCCCTGCAGGGACAGCGGCCCCCGCGCTGTCCCCTCCTCGCGGGCGGCTCTGGGGACACGGCGGGGTGTCGGGCTTGGCGGATACCGGGCCCGAGCGGGCTGCGAGCCGGTGGATGCCAGGAAACCGCGGGCGCCTGTTTAATACTCCGCTCAGGGCCCCGCGCGAGGCTGGCGCGTGAGCGGGCAAAACCGGGATTGTTTCCAGGCGGGACGGGAGCCGGAGCAGGGCCATGGCGGGGCCTGGGAGCTCGTGCTGTGCYCTAGGGCGCTCCCAGGGCTCGCAGCGCAGGGGCTGCTGCTGCAGCAGGGCACAGGCCGGGCTGCTGGCGCCGAGCRGGGCTGGGGGCAGCGGGAGCTGCCTGTGCCGGGCTGAGCAGGGCAGCCTTGCAGGCATTGGAAATGACCGAGGCTCCGTAACTGGAGAACTGGGCTTCAACCAGCGACAGTTCCCCGAGAGGCGTCAGTGTCTTCCCATCCTACCGCTCCCACGGGGTAGGGATGCAGTGGAGACCCCGGCCCAGCCGGCTCCACTGACTCTCCTTTTCCAGCTCCAGACTACGCAGGAGGCATCAGGGAGATGGCGAAGCCGGYGCCGGGCAGCGGGGACCCCCCGAGCACGGAGCTCTGGGCCTCCCACAACAGGATGGTCATGGAGCCGCTGGAGAGCAACGATCCGGAGGTGAGAACCCGCTCCCGGCGGAGCAGGTCAGCACGGGCACCCACTTCCCTGTGCCCGGCAGCCACGGGGACACTGACCTCCCGAGCCAGGGGCGCAGGACTGGGAGGCTCCAAGGCTGAGCCGGTCCCTGTGCCCGGTCGTGGAGGGAGGGCCCCTCCAAGCTCGTGACGCCGTCCCCACGTGGCACTTGTCCCCTGTTCCCCTCTGCCTGGAGCGCAGGTGTCTGCGGAAGCGCACACAGGGGCCAGGCCTGCGTGGCCAAAGCCTGGCACTTTCTGTAGCCACCCAGGCTACGGGGTTTGTCCCCTACCAAATGGCAGCCGAGTTAGAAACCCGACAGGAGGTCTGTGACAGGACACCTGAGCTGTTCAGGACCAGGAAGGGATCTTGCCTCCTTTCTCCGGCACTTTTCCAAGTCTCTCGCCCGTGATTTCCCCTCTGGGGATGCACCCCCAGCTGTCAGTGTCCGTGTCCCCGCGCGCAGTGAAGCAGTCCCTCCTGTCCCCCAAAGGTGTTTGGCATCATCAAGAAGGAGAAGCAGCGCCAGAAGCTGGAGCTGGAGTTAATCGCCTCGGAAAACTTTGCAAGCCGAGCAGTCCTGGAAGCCCTGGGATCCTGCATGAACAACAAATACTCCGAGGGTTACCCCGGACAGAGGTATCGGACAATCCACCCAAACCCTCACCGGGAGGAGAGAGAAACAACCCCCCTGTCCAGGGCAGGGTCTGATCCCCTCTGCTGCTGCCCTTGGTGGTGCCAGGGCCATCCTGCTGCCCTGGCTGCTGCCGCAAACACCATGTCCCTGGTTCCTCCCAGCACGGCCTTGGTCGCGTGGACCTTTCTCAATCAGTTTGCTTTTAATCCCTTGCAGTTGGTACTAAGCAAGCGGCGTAAACGCYGCCGTCCTCTGCCAACAGGTACTATGGTGGCACCGAGTTTGTAGACGAGCTGGAAAGGCTGTGCCAGAAGAGAGCCCTGCAGGCCTACGGGCTGGACCCACAGAAGTGGGGCGTCAACGTGCAGCCGTACTCAGGTAGCGGCRCTCAGCCACGCTCCATGCGCCCCGCTCCCGCGCGCGCCCCGTGACCGTGACCGGGCTCTCGCCGCAGGGTCCCCCGCCAACTTTGCAGTCTACACGGCCCTGGTGGAGCCCCACGGCAGGATCATGGGGCTGGACCTGCCCGACGGCGGCCACCTCACCCACGGCTTCATGACCGACAAGAAGAAGATCTCCGCCACCTCCGTGTTCTTCGAGTCCATGCCCTACAAGGTATGGAGAACCGCTGCAGCTGCGCAGGGATGTGGTCACCACAAGTGCTAGAGCCCTTTAGGAGCAACGTGGTCCAACCAGGGAGGTTAAATGTGCCTCGTCTCCAAGGTGAGGTGACCTGGGAGGTGAGGAGGAGGCAGATGAGTTAGGAGGAGCTGCAGGTCCCCTCCCTTCTCACTCCTTGCCCCCAGCTCCATCCCATCACCCCGGTGCCAGCACCGCTCGCGCGGGGTGGCCCTGGGCTCATCCTCCCCCGTGCCGAGGCGGCTGAACCCTCCTYGCCTCCCAGGTGAACCCCAAGACCGGTTACATCGACTATGATCGACTGGAGGAGAACGCCCGCTTGTTCCACCCCAAGCTCATCATAGCAGGTGCTGCTCAAACCTCCGTCCACCACCCGTCCCCGGGTCCCCCCTGTCCCCAGGCTGTCCCGGGGCCCGTGGGCAGCAGCTCCTGCAGCCTCGCACCTCGAGCAGCCGCTGTGTCCCCCCCAGGCTTCAGCTGCTACTCACGCAACCTGGACTACGGGCGCATGCGGCGCATCGCCGACGCCAACGGCGCCCTGCTCATGGCCGACATGGCCCACGTCAGCGGGCTGGTGGCCGCCGGCCTCGTGCCCTCGCCCTTCGAGCACTGCGACGTCGTCACCACCACCACGCACAAGACGCTGCGCGGCTGCAGGGCCGGCATCATCTTCTACCGCAAAGGTGCCCGCGCCGGCCAGGGAGCCGGGAGAAACGTGCGGCTGGGACGGGGGAGCTGCCCGGCCCGGGCTCGGAAAGGCTCCTGGGGACATTGGGGACCTTCGCAGGGCTCAGGGGGTGGCTGTGGGCCACGTGTGAGGTGGATTCACCGCAGTCCCTGCTGGGCAGGACCCGGCTGTGGCTGCGGGGTGGTGGGAGGCTGCTCTGCCCCGTGGGTGACGCTGCCCTCGCGCCCCACAGGCACCCGCAGCGTGGATCCCAAGACGGGCAAGGAAACGCTCTACAACCTGGAGAGCCTCATCAACCAGGCGGTGTTCCCGGGGCTGCAGGGCGGGCCGCACAACCACGCCATCGCAGGTGGGCCTGGCACCAGCGCAGGGGCTGCGGCAGCACCGGGCACCCGCACCAAGGCCTGGGGCAAAACAGCCGCTCGGCTCCCCCAGCACCCCAGGGGCCTCTCGGTGCCTGGCACCGCTCGGGGTGCAGAGCCCGGGCGCTGCCCCGCTGCTCGGCCTCCCCAGCCTGCACCCGCACGTCGCTCGGCCTCGGCTGGCAGCGCTGCTGGCAGCGCCGCTGAGCTCCGCGCGTCCCCGCTCCGCAGGGATCGCCGTGGCGCTGCAGCAGGCCATGACGCCCGAGTTCAAGGCCTACCAGCAGCAGGTGGTGGCCAACTGCCAGGCGCTCGCGGCGGCGCTCCTGGAGCTGGGCTACAACATCGTCACGGGTAGGGGCAGCGGCGCCGGGCAGCTCTGCCTGCGGGGACGGGCCCTGCTCCCGAGGGCTTCTGCAAAACTGCTGTTCTTGGCAGTGGTGCTGAGACGTTCCCCTTCCAAATTCCCCTCTTTGCAGGGGGCTCTGACAACCACCTCATCCTCCTGGACCTGCGGAACAAGGGCACGGACGGCGGCCGGGCCGAGCGGGTGCTGGAGCTCTGCTCCATCGCCTGCAACAAGAACACGTGTCCCGGTGAGAGAGCCCACGGGCTCATGCGATTCCCATTCCTCGTGCACCCTCGTGTCCGCACGGAGCGGCGCAGGTGGCCGGCACCAGGCTGGGTCACCTCGCGCCACCGCGGCGGGGTGACGGGCGGCTCATTTCGGCACAGGCGACGTCAGCGCCCTGCGGCCCAGCGGGCTGCGCTTCGGGACGCCGGCTCTGACCTCGCGGGGCTTCCGGCAGGACGATTTCCGACGGGTGGCCCGTTACATCCACAGAGGTGAGGCCGGCGCGGGCGCGAGGCCGGCGCGGCGCCGCCGCCGCCGCGGGGTGACCCGCGTGTCCCCGTCCCCCCAGGCATCGAGCTGACCCTGCGCGTGCAGAACRCCATGAGCCCCAAGGCCACGCTCAAGGAGTTCAAGGAGAGACTGGAGGAGGAGACGTACCGGGCAGAGCTCAAGGCGCTCAAGGAGGAGGTGGAGGCTTTTGCAGGAACCTTCCCGCTCCCGGGGCTGCCCGTCCTGTAACGGAGCCGGTGCCAGAGCCGGGACCCCGGCGGCTCCTGCCCAGCCCCTGCAGTGGGTGCTGCCTGGGCACCTCCCTCCCCACCCTGGTTTCCGTCCGGCCGCTGCTCCTGGTTCGGCTCTTACCTCTCCCCTCACATTAGGGGCATGGGATCTGCCCCCACAGCGGGGAAACACCAGCCCTTTAACCACTAACCCCTCAAGCAGGATAGCCCGGCTGCCCGAGGGGCCGGAGCAGGTCCCCCTCACCCTGCGGCCAGGCCGGGGGGCTCATCCAGCTCTCCATCCAAGTGGCYGCTTCGCTGCCTTCCGAAGCCTCGCGGGGCCTGGCCTGGATGCGGCGCCGGCGGGAGCAGCCGTAGGGGCCGGCCCGGCCTTGGTGCTTCCCGGGGCCCACGCGCCGCAGCGTCACCCACGGCGGGAAGAGGTTTCGGGTGCTCGGGAAGAGGCTTCGGGGACTCCGTCCTGCATCCCCAGCACTGCCCTCCCCGGGATCCCTGCTCCATCACTGCTATGAATTATCCCCCGTCTCTGCTCTCCGGGCACAGCCAAAGCCCGGCGCTTAGGCAGAACCATTTTTTAATAAGCACAGTAAAATTAAGAATTTAACCACAACATATGACAAGAATTAAAAGCTTAAAAAATACAACCAATTTTTTTTTTTTTTTTTTTGTATTTCAAAAATATCTGAACCCAAATAAATAATTTTTTTAAAAGTACATTTCTCAGCCTCGTCAGTTGGTGTTCACACAGGCCGGGCTCTTGTGCGGCCCTGCACTAGCCCTGCTCCTCGGGGACCCCGCACGCRCCGTAGCTACCGCCGCAAGCGTTCTGCACACACGGGCACGCAYACACACGCAGCTCCACATGCAGGGATTAGGATACCGTGCTGGGAAACAAGGCGAGAAGCCACCCCAGCCTCCCGGCAGCCCTCAAAGGCAGCTCTTTTCCCAGCTCCGTGCCCACTCGGACTGCATCGAGGGTGCCAASGGGACCAGGGACCCTGTGTTTCTGCCTTGCAGCCCAAACGCAGCGCTCRGCTGCAGCGCTCGAGCTCCGGGGACAAGTCTGGGCTCACCCGGAGCTATCAGGTACAAAGTTTTGCTCTAAAACTCCGTGCCCTGCGGCACGGCACAAAGCAGGCGCCTTCCCTCAACACCTCCAGCTCCTCGTGTTTCTGACCTGATTGCAGGAGCCTTCGCAAAGYGCTGGTACAAACAAGCCCTGTGTCCCGCAGCGGGTCCTACCCAGCCCTCCCAAAGGCCGTGTGTGCAAAGCAGCCCCTTACCTGCMGCGGGAGCAGGGCCACCTCCGCTCATCCGGTGCCAAATGGAAGCCAAAGAACAGGCTTGGAGTTACGGAGCCATCAGCCCGACTCGGCTTTTGCTCCCCAAGCTCTTCTCCCACCGCTCACAAAAGGGTGAATATTGCTAGAGTCGAGGCAGCACTTCCCTAGTCAAGGGGTGCCAGCTTTGGAGCTGCAGAAGTGATTGCCACTGGATGGAAGCAGAAATCTGAGCACTATTCTCTGAGAAACGAAACCTAATAATATTAATATTGCCTACTCCTATGGCTGGCCCTCCTCGGGGTTGCATCGGGAAGCGGCGGGCTAGTTTACCTTAGAGCGGGACATCTCCAAASACAGGGAGCTGGAGGAGCAGGGACATCCAAAAGGGCAGGTGGTCACAGGAGACCTCAGCTCGGATGAATTCAGGAGCCCCATGCAAGAGACAAGGACACGAGGCAGCGCTCGGAGAAGGGACAAGGGCCACGTGTGTGTCTGGTGGCCACACGAAGGTGCCCGTGGGCTGGGTGGTGGTGCACATAGCTCGGGTGGTGCAGTGCAAGCCAACTAACATGCCAAGACTGCTGGAATTGTTATACTARGATCTTAACTTGTTATTAGGTTGTCTAATGCCGGCAACTATGGAGGTAACACAGTGAAGATGAGGAAAAAGTCTTAAAGTGCTGCGAGAGGGAGTGCTGCTGCAGTCAGATGGGGCGGAAAAGGGGCTGAGCAGAGAGGGAAGCGGCTCCYGAGCCCCCCGCTGCACTCGGGCTGCCCCCGTTGTGCCCCTTAGGAGCCCTGCGAGCAGCACGGGCAGGTCGGGCTCCAGACGACGACATTCCGTGCCAYGGGAATGCCGGAGTACACGTAATTCCCTGGGACCTGCCGTGGGGAGGAAGGTTTGGGGCTCCCCAAGTGGGAGCAGCTTCCCAGCCCTTCGAGGCTCCTTTCTCCTCAGCTCCTGGYGCAGGTAACGCGGAGCTGCCCTGGCTGCCCGTCCAGGGACGGGCGATGGTGCCAGCCGAGCCCCAGGCGCTCCCTGAACCCCAAACTGCTTCGTGGTCGAGAGATGAAGAGAATCAGATGGGTGGAAGAACAAGCACTGCGAAACACAGCCTCACATACCAGATATTACAGACTTGATAAAGGGAGGAAAGTGACTTTTTTTTTTTGCCAGTTTATGAGTGCAGTTAAACACTACAGGCAAAGACCACTAAGAGGTCACTCGACACAGATCCCCCATTCTGCTCTATTGCTCTGAGCCGCCCGGCTGCAGGGGGGACACGCAGCCCAAYGTGTCTGCGTCTCCCTGCTCAAACACGAGGGAGCTCTGAGCACAGAGCACCAGCTCCTGTGGTGCCCTGTGCTCAAAACAAGCACCTCTCCAGTGCAGCAGGCCAGGAGACACACAGACTGCCCCGTGGGACCCCCGTCACTCGCTCACTACAGTGCTGCCCCTTCCCATGCGGATCCTGCCTTGCCTTTACCTTGGAAGTCATTGGGATGTGCACAAACGAACCAGGAGACACTCGAAGCCGCTTCAGGACGGGCGTATCGGGGAGCACGGGGGTCTCCCAGCAGCAGACCCCGCTCCCACGTGCCGGCGGCAGCACCGGCAGCACTGGGAGCGGCCGAGGTCTTCGGACACGCTCCTCCACGGCCAAGGCCGCCCTGCAGCCCCCTGCACACACGGAGCAGCCCCCGTGGGTCGCTGCTACCTGCGGTGCCGGCAGCTCCGTGCTTGGGAACCCCTCGTGCTGCCCACACAAGTGTCCTGGCAGCGCCAAAAGCCACCAGAAACAGCACTTGTGTCTGAACAGCCTTCCAGCACGCGGTTGTCACAACAGCCGCACACAACAGCCACAGGCAACAGCCTTCCCTGCACCCCCGGGCTGGGGACGCAGCAATCTGGGCAGCGCAGCGACCACAGCAGCTTCCAACCCACGCTGAGCAGGCAGCTCCAGCACCGTCTCACACCATCACAATAAATACAGGTTATAAAAGCCCCTGGTACTTCAGCTAGTCATGTAAAACCTAAGACACTTTCCCTCCAGAATCAGACGAGAACAGTGGCAGAAAGYAAAACCAGGGCTGTCTTTCCTAGCAAGGCTTTTTCTTGCTTAAAAGTACTGCRGAAGCTGCGGTTACCACCTGGCACTGGATGCGGGGCAACCTCCAGCTCACGACAGCAGCMGAGGAGACTCCAGTCTCCTCCAGTCCGAGGAGATTCCAGAGGGAAGCGGTGGATCCCAGCGGCCGGCACTGACCTCTCAGCACTGCCAGGAACAACCTTGCAGGAGCATCACCCTGGTGGCGACGCGACCCTGCTGGCACGGAGAGCAGTAGAGAAGCTTTGAAAGGAGGATCCTCCCTTGGTATCCGAGGACCGAGCTCGGATTGCTGCAGCTCGGCCCCGTCCAGAACTTCCCAGGAACGTCACGGGAGAGGTAGTCAAGAAATTACAATGGTTGGCATTAAAATAAACTGGCCTGGCCAGAAGCAGCATGCAGTGACACCGAACCTGCTTCACCACAAAGCACAAAATTCAAATCCCCAACAAAAAGGCTACACGGATACAAGAGGGGACGAGTACATTCACCCCAGATCTCTGCTGAGCACTAGGGGCTCACCAGCCGGGCAGCCTGCTCTGCAGCTCGCTGCCCCGCTGCTTCCCCACCACAAAAAAAAAAACAAAATAATGTAAAAACGAGCCTTCCCTTTGCTCTGCCCAGCTCCCAGCTTTCCCTAAAGGCCACCCTTGGCCTCCCAGGCTTGGAGAAACCTTGGTCTCCCTGCCATCGCTCCCAGTGGTGGCCACGCAAGCAGGATGTGTCCCTTACCAAGGCACAAGGCTCTACATTCACAGCAGCAGAAGCCTCTCCAGGCGCCCCGTTCCTGCAAGGCCGGGGATCGGGCAGCATTCCCGGTGCAGAAGCTCCCGCGCTTCCATGGCCACCCGCGGCCTCAGGGACAGCCAGCTCTGGGAAGCGCCAGGGAACTCTCAAAATTCCCCAAAGGACGCAGGCCACCCCGGTGTCGYACGGGTGACTGCATGCTGCCATCTCCCCAGCAATCTTCAGCATGCACATCAATCACACCCCACACGCGGGCCAGACACGGGCGGATTCAAGTCTTCACGCGGCTTTTACGCTTCCCCAGTCTCTGCCACGGCTCCAGAGCAGACAGCAAAAGCATCCTGGGCTCCGCACATTTTGGGGTGCACGTGGCTAAATATCACTTCAGGTGAGAGCCCACCTCTCTCCATGCCATAACCCCCCTGCAACACTCCTGTCCAGTGCATTAGGAGTTAGTAGTGTCCCTTTCAACATTAAAACCAGAGCGGCCAGTGTTTTATGTGATGAAACATCTAAGCTCTGGGCCACGCAGAAATTAGGTCGCTTGGACATTAATTTCTACYGAGCAGAGACACTTGCAAAAGCAGCAGGATTTTTGCCCGTTCCTGATATATGAGAGCTACTAGAGACAGCAGCAACGTCAAGCACGGATGATCTTTGTGGGAATCCAAGCACGACGGTGGACAGCCCAGAGATGACACTAGATTTTGTACAAAAAGCTGGGAACATAGTCAAATCTGAGCAGAGGGTTCCCSCCCTGGTCGGGTTCCTGAATGTACTGCAGCTTCAGCAGCTCAGCCAGATACTGTACAATCTTGATATCTTCATTAGCAAGGCCCAGGTGCAGCTTCAGAAAGTTCATCCTGCGGTTCACGACCGCCTCCTCGGATTCCCTTTCGCTGATGGGGAGGTGCAGGTGGTGGCAGAAGGTGAAGAGGAAGGCTTTGGAGCAGAGCTGCGCGAGGACGCTCTGCACGTGCAGGTAGTAGGTGCTGCCGCGCTTGATCTGCGTGCGGTGGTCGGCCAGCCTGGACACCAGCGTCCCCTTATAAAGGGGGCAGCGCAGGGTCTTACTGTCCGCGTCCAGGATGCTGACGTAGCGGCTGTAGCGGCCCAGCGCGTGCAGCATGTTCACCCCGGCCGGAGACACCGTCCTGGAAGGGCAAGGGGAGAGAGCGGTTGGAGGAAGAATCACAGAGTGGTCACAGAATCACAGAGTGGCTGAGGTTGGAAGGGATCTCTAGGGATCATCTAGTCCAACCTCCTGCTCTACCAGGGACACCCAGAGCATGTGGCACAGGGTGGCATCCAGGCAGTTTTTGAAGACTTCCAGAGAAGGAGACTCCACAACCTCCCTGGGCAGCCTGTGCCAGGGCTCTGGCATTCTCACAGTGAAGAAGTTCCTCCTCACATGGAGACGGAACTGCCTGCGTTGCAGCTTGCACCCATTACCCCTTGTCCTGTCACTGGCCACCACTGAGAAGAGCCTGGCCCCTTCCTCCCTACATCCCCCCTTCATGTCCTTATCCATGTTAATCAGATCCCTCTCAGCCTTCTCTTCTCCAAGCTAAACAGGCCCAACTCAGTCTCTCCTCATACAAGAGATGCTCCAGTCCCTAGGAGGGAGAGGAAGRCAGAGGTTACACAGCACAAACTGCACGTCCAGGCCCTGTGTCACATGCAACGGGCTGTAAGCAAGGGTACAAGAGCCTCTGTGGGCAAATCYAGCTTGCTATGGAAGAGAGCGGTCACGTTATCTCTTTAGTCTGGCAGATTCCAGAGAAACCTTCATCTCCTGGAGCCCTGGGGGCGGCTGCCGTGAGCTGCTCATGCAACTACTTCATCTTTGCTGAGCAGAAGCTGCTCTGGAAGCAGCCGGTGGCRCCCGGATGCAGCAGGAAGGACCACTAGAAACCTCCTTGCCTCGAGCTCCGCTTCTCCACGAGCAGCTCGGAGCTGCTCCGAGGCGGTCGCAGCCTTGACCAGAGTGAAACCTTCTGCCCTTCCTTTGATAACAAATCAAATAATGCAGAAGCCATAACAATCTCGGGCTGAGCTTAAATATATTTCACCAAGATGCAAACTCAAAGCACATTCGCACCACACAATTAGACAAGCTTAAACAAGTGCTATTTAGGTGCAAATTACAGACCCGGGTGAACTCTGCCTCCTGCTCCTCAATCCTGCCCGGTGAAACTGCTCGGCTGGGGACACTTCTCGCGCCCTCCAAGGGGAGGYACCGCTGGCTGGTGCATTAAGAGCCGGGCTTGGCTAGCTCATGGCCTCAACAGTCTTGAAAAGACTTCTGTTCATGAAGAACGCCTCTATCTGCACACTCTGTAGACACCCAGGGCTTTAAAAACTCACCTGACAGAGAATTTGGGAGGCAGCTGTCGGGAAGCAGAGCTGCCACCCTGCTGCACAAGCGGAGAAATCGGAGCAAGTCCTGGCTTAGGGYAATTCAGTCATTCCCAAGCACCCACTGTGGGGAATGAGGGGAGCCGGGGAGCAGGTGTCTGTATTTAGCATCTCACTGGGCTCCCGGACACCCTTCCAGCGGCTCTCGCGCTGACASCCTCATCCAGAATTTCCACTTTGGTGACGGACATTCCCTGTCACACCCGCGCCGGCAGCGTCACAACCCATCCCGGTAACACGGACAACTGTTTTCATACCAGCATTAAAGGAAGGCCAAAGTCTCAAGAGCTGAGCAATCCCTATTTAAGTAATATGAGCTATGAAGCCACACTTTTTGCATTTGGGTGCAGGGGAAGGGACATTTGTCTATTTATTTTCAGATGAAGTCACGCTGAGCAGAGGTTCCCTTCACATCAGAGCTGAAGTCTCAGCCCTGCATCCTAAGCTACTCTGGGGACCCTCTGTTGTGACCCGCTGGTGCGGGTGACGGGACACCCATCCTCTCCCCAGCACAGACCAAGGCCCTGATGATCCATTCCTGACCTCTGTGTTTCATCAACCACATGTTACCTCTCCTTAGGGCTCATGTTTACCCAGGGCCCACTTGAGAAGCAAAATCCTGGCTAGAAAATTGTCATGCTCAGGGACCGGGTGCAGGGGAAAGGGAAGGAAGGCTAAAACCCAAAACAATAGGAAATCTCCCAGCACTACAACTGMCTGGAGCCAGACAGATGTTGCAAAAGACCTCGAGGGCAGCTGGTTATAAAGCAGCTGACAAATACAAACGCCCATGTACGAATGCACACTGACACCTTACAAGCAGAATTTTACGGCATAGGTAATTCCCTAGAGAACTCTCCCACCTACCAGCCCACATCTGAAATTCCAGCTCAGAAGCCTCCCTTTTTCACACAGACCTTGCCACAAAAACGCCAGCAGAGCCGCTCGCTCATTCCCAGCCCCGCTTTACCTCTGCAGCCCGATCAGCTTCCACTTCTGGAAATCCACGATGTGCAAAGGGGAAGCGACCCAGTGCTTCACCGGCTTGGCGTAGGCGCCGCAGTTGGGCACGAAGATGGAGAGCGCCGTCACAAGCTTCTTGACGATGGCCTCGTCCTCCCCCAGCACGATGAGGGTCCTGCCGCTGAGCAGGGAGTAGATGGCGGGGTGAGCGAAGGGATACTGCCGGATGAAGCGCAGCGCGTTCTGCCCGGCCCGTTTGCGGTGCCGGTCGCCGGCGGGGACGGCGGCGTGGCCGGGAGAAGGGCTGCGCTCCGAGCACGTGGACGCGGCGCTGCTCATGTAGCTCGTGGAGTCGGAGCACTCGTCCAGGCTGGTTTTGGCGGYGTCGCGGCCGCCCGCCGGCTCGAGCTCGTAGCAGAGGAGCCCCGCGGAGGCGCCGTCGGGGCCGCCCGCCAAGGGCCCGGGCAGGCCCTGCTCGGGCGGCCGCAGCGGCTGCGGCGGGACGCTCACCACGCCGTCCTCGTCCTCGCCGCGCCGCGCGGCCGGCGGCTCCGGGAAGCCGGCGCTCTCCTTGCCCATGCAGCAGGCGGAATCGACCTGCAGCAAGGCCTCCTGCTCGGGGCCGCCCTCCCGCTCGTCGGCGTTATCCAGGCTCAGCTTGGGGCTGAAGCGAAGGCCTCCCTCCTCATCGTCCGCGTAAGGCTCTTCGTTAATGGCACTTGGGTAGCTCGCCTTGAAATCTTCCGGGATGAGGGACTCGGAGGGGCACGTGCTGAGAACCTCGATGCTGTCCTCGCTGACGGTCCTCCTGCTGCCCACCTTGCTCCGGCCCACCTGGGGGCTCGGGCTGGTGGGCAAGCTAGCCTGGCTCTCCGATTTGCTCAAAACAGAGGCCGACTTCTCCGTCCCCAGCACCTCAATGCTCTCCCCGCTACTGATACTCCCTTTAATGTCCGCATCGAGATAGTCCAAGTTGTCCTGGTGCTCAAAAGCCAGGGGGTCCGTCATGGTGGGGTCTTGGGGGTCTTCGATCTCCTGCTCCATCTTGATGGGCACGCACTCCACGCTGGACTTGTACGACCCCAGGCTGATCACCACTTTAGGAGTGGGAAGCTCTTCCAAACACTTTCTGTTGACGGCATCGTGACYGAGTCTCTGGCAGCCTCTGTGCTGCTTCTCAGGCGCTTTCTCATCCAGAAGAGACAAGTCTTCAAAGAGGAAGTTGGTTACGCTTTGCTGCTTTAATAGCGCTCTGCTGATCTGGTTCGTCAGGAGGTAGCACACGTCGCCTCGGAAGGTCCTCTCGATCTGATGCAGCTGGTCCAGAGTCTGGGTGAAAAAGTAGAYGTCGCAGAGCTCCTCCAGCGTCTTCAGCTTCTTGTCAAAGCACTTGGCCGACTTGGCTTTGATGAGTTTGGGGGYGTAGGACGGCACGTGCGCGTAGGGGAGCGCGTCGCCGGGCTCGGCGGCCTCGGAGGCAGCCAGGTCCTGCTCGGAGCTCGCGCTCGCCTCATCCAGCGGGCACTCCGGCTCATAGGGGTGGAAGTCAGAATCCCTCAGTTTCCTATAGGGATAGGAGCGGATCTGCTTTAGCAGATCTTGATGCTCAATGATGGATTTTTCAACGCTGGCCAGCTCGTTGGCCTTCTCGATCGCTTGGGTGGTGTAATACCCTTTGTCGTTGGATTTCTTCTGGATCTCGGTTTCGTTGTGCAGCACGGTGCGCGTGTAGTCGAGGTCCTTCAGCTTCTTCTCCAGCTCGCTGGCGAAAGCCTTCCTGTTGCCCGTCTTGAGGCACTCGGAGGCTTTGGAGAACTCCGCAGAGAGCTCCTGGAACTGCTGCATGATCTTGTGCTCGTCGGCGGAGATGTAGGCCATGCAGAAGGGCCTCACGAAGCCGCGCGCCTCCAGGTCGTACAGCGTCAGGTGGTGCACGTAGGCGAAGGCGCCTTCCTTGGAGTCCCCCAGCACCACCTTGGAGTCCTCCACGAAGTTCAGCTTCGGGTAGGCGCAGCCGGGCGGGTGCCCCACGAAGGACGCCTGGTAATCCACGGACATGATGCGCAGGGAGAAATAGTTGAGGTCGAAGGCGCCGCGCACCTTGGCGTCATCGGGGATGGTGAGCAGGGGCTGCGGCCCCACCTGCTCCGAGAACTCCGAGATGAGGATGAAGTCGCGGCTGAACTTGGAGCCGGCCACCTTGGACCAGGGGTTGGCGCCGGGGCCGCCGAAGGGCAGCAGCGGCACCGAGTACTCCTCGGGCAGCGGCGGCTCGGCGCTCGGCTCCTCCTCGCGCTCCTCCTCTCTCGTGAAGGCCACCACGTCGGGGGCGCTGATCATATTTCCCGCGGGAGGGCCGGGGGGGGCCGGGGGCAGCGGCGCGGCCCCTCAGAGCGCCGCCATGGCGCCCGCCCGCCCCGCGCCTCACGGCCGCCGCCGCCGCGCGGCAGCCATCTTGGCGTCACATGACCGCGCGGCCCCCGCGCCCGGAAGGGAAACCGGCCCCGGTAGCTTGTCCTTTAAGGGCTGTTCATTTGTTTATTACTGTTTATTCTTTTTAATCGGTGTCTCGTATCGTGTGCCCTCGGAGGCGACGCCGAGGTGGGGGGATGGAGGGGTATAAACAAAGCGTCCCGCCGCGGAGCATGCTGGGAGTTGTAGTCCCGCGCCGCCTCCGCGGGCCGGTAGCGCTTTACGGCAGGACGTAACGGGGGAGGGGGGCAAAGCGCGCCCTGTGCCGCCGCGGTTTGCGACAGCGGGAGCGCGGGAGCGCGGCGTGAGGAGAGGGA
>NW_020454316.1:2199729-2215250 GCF_003342845.1 Nothoprocta perdicaria
GCTCCCGACCAAGACACGGTAACATGTCCTGGCAGCGCGGGAGCCCTCGGCTGCAATGAACTTTGGAGCGAGGCTCTGGGCCAGCTGTGGAGTCAGGATGCTGCCCCAGCCCTGGCGACTCTTCTCCCGGGCCGCAGAGGACGCGGCGCTGCAAAGGATCCGCAAGGTCTTGTGCGTGGCCGAGAAGAACGATGCTGCCAAAGGAATCGCGGATCTTCTCTCCAACAGCAGGATGCGGCGGGTAGGAGCATATCCATTGCTCAGCTCCCTGCTGCTGGCTGCTGCTCCTGCAGATCCTGCTGGGCTGTCGGGACGTGGTCAGCTCGTCAATGTGGGTCCCGCTGTGGTGCAGCTCAGGCCTGGTCTCAGGACTCACATGCAGCCCTGACTTGTGCTGCACAACCTGGCAGGGCCATTTCAAACAAATTCAGTGCCATCTCACGTGCCCAAATGTATTCTAGAAATGTTGGACTCCTTTTTCTGTCACCGAATCCTTGTTAGAGTTTAGCTCCTCAGTGTCCCTCTCTGCCTTCTCTAGGCATTGAGCTCATCTGTGGCAGCTGCCTGTGGTTTTCCTGGCTTTGCAGTGTATGTAGAAGACATTAGGAACTGAAACCACTTGCTGACACGCATTTTCTAGTCAAAAAACACTGCTTCTGCAGCGTCAGCAAGTGTCAGAGGGTTAGGGAAGTGCACATAACAAGACAGAGGTGATCTGTGGTCTGGGGAAGAGTTCAAACCTCTCATCTCTCTGTTGCTGCTTTGTTCTGGGACCGCTGACAGTTTGCATAATTACTTGGTATTTCAGTTTTCCTTACGCCTAATGCCTGTTGGTAGGGTGCTTAGAAGAGCTGCTGTTTCTGGGTCAGAATTGCGTTAGGAATGCGTGGTGTTACTGAGAACCTGAGCACTGGAGGCTCAGTCAGTGCAGGTGTGGGCACACTTCCATGGAAGCGAACGCAAATATTGCTGTCCAGCCTGGAAACTTCCACAAATCTCCATCAGGGCACAGGTCATCTTGGGGACCCTGTGCTGACACCCTAGTTGTGCTGTGCAGCAGGACACTAGATTGCTGGGAACAGGGAATGTTTGTCTTTGCTAATGGCAACTCTGTTAAAACAAATCACCGCTTTTCCCTCCTGTCTGTCTGTCTGCACCATCCGTGGAGTGATGATCGTGGCTTCCCCTGGGGCTGGTGTTGAAATACAGTTTCAGTGGGCAGTGCCATTTCCCTGTCTCTACCAATGATACGGGCAACTTTCTTTCACCCTAACTTGCCTCTGCATTTCAGCTACAACACSCAGGTTCCTCATTCCCTGTACATCTGTTTGTCCTGTCATTACASTATGTATGAACTGAGATGAGAAGCGTTTGCTTTCTGCTGGCAGCCTGAAACTTAGCAACTTCCATTTTTTTCTTCTAGAGAGAAGGTTTTTCCAAGTTCAACAAGATCTACGAGTATGACTACCACATGTTTGGCCAGGTAGAGGTTTCTTTCCTACCCCTTCCAAATTAGGGAAATGAAAAATACTCCTGTTCAAAAGCCATTTATCAGAATTTATGAAATGCCTATCCAGGGATGGGGACACTTGCCCAAAGATGTACAAAGGAGTCAAATGTTCTTTTGGCTCAACTACTGACCTGTTGTGTTGCCTTAAATCTTTCAACCTTCCATTCTTCTATTTTCCATCTGTCAGAAGACATTTGGTTATTGGGAACTGGGAGCTTTCTACACAGGTTCCGGGTAAGGAGGTGGGTTCAGCTACTTGTGGAGAGAAAATGACAATAGCAGAGGAGGGAGCTGTGACTATTGTGTGTGAATTAAGAACTGCATCAAGGCTGCAGGTTCTGGGCAGTGTTTAGCAAATGATAGACACTAATCACGCTGCTCTGTCTTTTGCAGAACGTTACTATGGTGATGACATCCGTGTCAGGACATTTACTGGCCCATGATTTTAAGCTGCCTTTTCGCAAATGGTGAGTACTCAGTACCCTGCCACGGGAGGAAGGGTGACAACAGTTTTGTCAATGAAAACAGAGAATACCTCAGGTGCAGTAGTAAAGTCCTGCAGCAGGAAGGGACTCTGGGCGCATCAAGTAGCCAGACAGGATGATAACCATTACATTCCAGATAGGATAATTAAAATATTGTACCAAATGACTATTTTCAGAGCGTTCAAAAGAAAACAAACCCAAGTTAAAACAATGACTAAAGTACTCTAAGGGAGCTCCCTGTAAATATACCACCAGTTCCAGTAGTTGGATTGGCATTTTTGTGTTGTGCTCAACTGACAGACAGAACTGTCTTGAGAAAAAGAATTTTAATCTGCCTTGGCTCAGTTTTGTTTTTTTCTTTACTTGAAATGCGAGAAGTTTATTGTTCCAGCTTGCCTTCTGATTCTATCTTTTCTGTGGTAACATTTTGTTTGTTGTTTCAGTAAGCGTAATTCAGTGTTTCACATGAGCTTGGAAGTTGCCTAGGACAAAGTCCATTGATGTGTTTACCCTTCCAATACCTGAGCAGCACTTCCTTATAAGAGAGCACCAATTAGTCTCTTGCGATATAAGTTTTAGTTTTTGTTTGTTATGAACACTGTGTATCTTCTGTTTACCAGGCATAGCTGCAACCCCCTAGCACTTTTTGATGCTGAAATTGAGAAGTATTGTCCTGAAAATTATGTGGATATTAAGGTATGTGTTTGCAAGCGTTTTTTAGAAACTCTGAGTTCAGAGATTGCTTCCACAAATATTGTCTCAGACAGAGGCAGGATCATAACATGGTCCTTCTAAGCCTCTTAAGATTTAGAAAACTCTTCCTGTGGTTTGTAGGACTTCATATGCTCTTCATCTGTGACATTGAAAGTCTCCCACTCATGCATAATTCGAGCAGTAAAGGCACAAATACTTTGTTAGCAGTAAAATATTTTTTTCTAACTGGTAATTTTYTTGATTTTTACAAAAAAGGGTGCTTCCAGAAAACAAATTCTGTGGTACAATCCGATCCAAGTCGTGTTTTTTAACAAAGAAGTAGATGTAAATAAATGACTCAGTCCTTTTGAAAGCTGCCTAATCTCATGAGGGACAGAATTACAAAACATTATTGCAACAATCCATCTCTATGGATACATGTTGGATTTTATGTTCTGCTAGTGAGTCATTTTAGACGGAARTGACAAAGCAGGGGGTCTGTCATGTCTCATTCTGTACTGTTTTCTCCTCTCAGAGGACCCTCGAACGAGAAGTCCAGCAATGCCAAGCTCTGGTAATCTGGACCGATTGTGATCGAGAAGGAGAGAATATCGGTTTTGAAATCATTCACGTCTGCAAAGCTGGTGTGTAGACTGTCTTCTGTATCAATCTGATTTCCATTAAAATGCTGATTTAATAGGTAGCTGCTCAGAGGGCTAATAACATATATGGAGAATAATCTTCTCCATGTCCAGGTTAAATACATCGACTGTAGAATTGGGTACACTAGAAAGACATTCACCTATTGGAAAGTTATGGAATAGGTCAACAATACACTCTTTTTAAGACAGCTGCTTATTAATAACTCCTTTCCGTTGTCATTTGAGTCACTTGATTTCTCTTTGTCCCACAGTAAAGCCAAACCTCCGGGTTTTCCGAGCCCGTTTCTCCGAGATTACGCTCCATGCAGTCAGATCAGCCTGTGAGAATCTCACCCAGCCAGATCAGAAAACGAGCGATGCTGTTGATGTGAGGCAGGAGCTGGACCTCAGGATAGGTATGTAGACACCCCTTGAAGGTCAAAAGAGGTTGCTAGGCCCGAGCTGCTGCCTACCTCTTCTGCAGGGAAGCRAGCAAGAGCGTGGTAGGCAGCCAGCACCAGCTTTACCAGTGTACACCTCATTATCTTTAAATACCTGCACTTGCTTGGACTGCTGTGTAAATTAGAGAGCAGGGYGTTATGGTCTGCTTGGCTTCAACTGCATTGAATTCACATTTTTAATGCCCAGCAGTATCTGCAACTGTATCCCCAATGCAAGACAGAAATGCCTAAACTCCAGTATTGTAAATCTGGTCTTTTTTTTTCTCTTAAGTTCTGCAATTTTGTTTTCAGAGGGTGATTCTGTTCTGCTTTTTAATTACTCAATTCTAACATGCTCTTTTTTCCCCTCAGGTGCTGCCTTCACTAGATTCCAGACACTGAGGCTCCGGAAAATTTTTCCTGATGTTCTAGCAGATCAGCTCATCAGCTATGGTAGCTGCCAGTTCCCAACACTAGGGTTTGTAGTCGAACGCTTTAAAGCCATCCAGGCCTTCGTTCCTGAAGCCTTCTACAAAATCAAAGGTACGTTGGGAGGAAGCAAGTGCTCAGCTCCATCTTGCAGTTTTTAGTGCGTTTGCAAAGAAAATGAAGCTTAATATTTAGTATAACATATGAATTGGATGAATAGTACCAGGACAATGAATAAACACTGTACCAGAGGGGATTTCCTCTTCTTTTGCCGTGATCATTCAATAGAATTGGAAAGGTTCCCCAAAAGTTTGGCCTCGTTACTTTTGCTGTCTTTGAACTGTGATTTTTACTCTATGATTTATTTAAAACAGATCCCTCTGATCTGTTTTCAACTCAGTGACACACGAACATGAGGACAACACTGTGGTCTTCAACTGGAAGAGGAATCGACTCTTTAATCACACGGCTTGCCTGGTCCTCTACCACATGTGTATGGAGGTAGGAGAGTTTATAAACAGTACAGTCCAACACTGACCAAACATTTCCACCATCTTTTTCACTTGAGTTCTTTTAAAGAACAGCCCTTTTACAATTCCTCAAGGAGATTTTATATTTTCCTCACTCTGTGTTTAGAATCCTGTAGCAACTGTTGTTGAGGTTATAAGTAAGCCAAAGAGCAAATGGAGACCTCTGCCTCTGGACACTGTGGTATGTGTGACACAAGAATACTAAAGAGAACTATGCAAAATGAGCTTTTAGTGCATGTTTTACTCACCTTAGAATTATGCCACAAACGCCTTTTTTTTTTTTCTGGCTCTTCTCAACACAGGAACTTGAGAAATTGGCTTCCCGTAAACTGAAAATAAATGCTAAAGAAACCATGAGATTAGCAGAAAAACTCTACACTCAAGGGTAAGAAAGATAAATTTGGGTGTGCTGGCCTGATAAACTAAATTCCTTAAAAATAAGGTCTTTAATCCAAAATGGAGTGCCTGGGAGCTCTTCTTAAATTCCACCTTTGCCTTTCTTCTGAAGGTTCATAAGCTATCCCCGAACGGAGACCAACATTTTCCCCAAGGAGCTCAACCTCTCTGTCCTGGTACAACAGCAGACCCAGGACCCAAACTGGGGAGCATTTGCACAGAGGATTTTGGAACAGGGTGGGCCAACCCCTCGAAGTGGAACCAAATCAGACCAGGCTCACCCTCCCATTCATCCTACCAAATACACTGCTAACCTGCACGTGAGTKTAATAAAGGCAGAGATAACTTGGTAGTTTGTATTGCTCAATATATAAAGGTAGGAGTCTTAAATATGGTCATTAGAATTGTATCCTGGACCTGACATTCTCTTTATTATCTCTTGATGTCCTAAATAACCCCAGAGGAGACTCTTAACCCTCTTCTACTGTTTGATATTAGGGGAATGAGCAGAGACTGTACGAATTCATCGTGCGCCATTTCTTGGCTTGCTGCTCGCAAGATGCTAAAGGACAGGAAACAACCGTGGAGATTGACATTGCTAATGAACGATTCATCGCTCAAGGACTAATGATCTTGGCCCGAAATTATCTGGAGGTGTATCCTTATGAGAAGTGGAGTGATAAGGTAAACCTAGATATCATAGATGGGAGAGGTTAAAGTACTTGGAGTTTAAATTTGCCCTTGGTTGTACTAATGCAAAAGCCTTATTGCCAAATCTGGATCCCTCAGCACAATATCCTTGACAATTCTTGGCCCCACTAGCTTTCCTTCAGAGTCATCTCTTTTGAAAATATGAAACTGCATATTTAGCAATTTTGCAGTTTTCCCCTTCTTAACACAACAGCAATGCTGCTTCCATGCAGGTTGGTCTGACTTACCAAGAGAAGCTGTAATTGCTCTTCTGGGGTATCTATAACAGCTCATTAATGACTAATCCTGAGGACCCTGAGGGCTATTTCATGCAGAACAGGGTGCTTCTATATTACTGTATTAGCTTGCTGTTACTGTTAGTATTATATATTTAGTGCTGTTAAGYTATAGTTTAGCTTGTACAGTACTGTTAAGGTTAGTATTTTGTCTTCAGTGACTAAAAACAGAAGGTAGTTTCACAGGGATTCTCTTTTCTTCAGGTTATCCCAGTATATCAGAAAGGATCCCGCTTCCAGCCCACCACAGTGGAGATGGTGGATGGGGAAACGAGCCCTCCCTCGCTCCTCACCGAAGCAGATCTCATTGCGCTCATGGAGAAGCACGGCATAGGTCAGCACTGGCAGTATGTCTCACGAGGGGATGAGAGACGAGGATGCTGCTGCTCCTGGCCACAAGTTCTTCCCTTCTTTTGCCCGTTTAGTGCCTTGCGTTCTGTAGCAGACACAGGGAAAAACCATCACTTGTTGGCAACTCATTCAGCTAACAACCTGGCTGCTTTCAGGGACTGATGCCACTCACGCCGAGCACATCGAGACCATTAAGCTGCGGATGTACGTGGGCCTTACTGCAGATCAGAGGTTCCTTCCAGGCCACCTGGGCATGGGGCTGGTTGAAGGTAAGGACCGTGCTTTAAGCTAGAGGACAGGTTTCTGACTCATGCCTTCATTTCATTCGCCATGTCGTATTTTCCTCAGGCTATGACTCCATGGGTTATGAGATGTCCAAGCCTGACCTTCGAGCTGAGCTGGAAGCTGACCTGAAGCTGATCTGTGAGGGGAAGAAAGACAAACTCATAGTGTTGCAGCAGCAGGTCCAGAAGTACAAGCAAGTCTTCATCGAGGCTGTGGCTAGAGCCAACAAGTGAGTCTTGTCTTTGCCCTCTTGCGTTTGCTTTGCTCTTCTGGAAGGTGTGAGCTTCTGGAGCTCAGTCTGGAGTGCAGTGGGTTCCCATAGCTGTTTCTCTGGAGATCTGTCCAGCATGTGCAGGTATTTGCAAGGGAAGGGATGGCTCGCAGCGTGACATGTAGTCATGAACAGGAGCCAGCTAACTGCCCCTCATGTTTAAACTCACTGCATTAAATTCAGAGGAGGTCAAAGGAAAGGCAACGTGCTCTGAGCTCTTTTGTGTTGCGCTCACAGCCAGTTTGTAATGGTCATCAAGCTGAGCTGAGGTACTTCTGCAGATGGCTGGGTCTCCTAGGGACTGAGGACAACAGGCATCAATCCCCTGCTTGGTTACCTTTTGTAGAGGAGACACACGGGATGCTGTGTTTTTCTGTATTTAGATTGGATGAAGCCCTGGCKCAGTATTTTGGACAAGGCACGGAAATCGCAGAGCAAGAGGAGGTCTACCCGGCAATGCCGGTTTCCGTTCGGAAGTGCCCGCAGTGCAACAATGACATGGTCCTGAAGACCAAGAGGAACGGGGGGTGAGTAGTATTCCCTGCTGCAGACAGTGGCTCTCTGTGTTGGTTTGTGTGTCGCTGGGCATTATGTACCTCTCCTCTGGGCAGTAGGGCAAACTCTACCAGCTACACAAACTTAATGGACTCAGCCAAGCCTCTCTCTCCAATACATATTTGCTCATAAAATTGTTTTGACAATTTCTGTAGAAAATCATAGCAGAGAGGAGAATGAGTCACTGACTGTCTCGACTTTGCCTCCCTCTCACTCGGTCCCTTTATCCTGTGGCAGGTTCTACCTCAGCTGCATGGGCTATCCAGCTTGTAAAACTGCAGTCTGGTTTCCTGACTTTGTGCTGGACGTAGCTAGGGATGAGAGTGTCTGCGCTGTGTGCAAACCCCACCCTGTTCACAGGTGAGTTGAACTAGTTACCTGTTAGGCAAACACAACCACTCGGACATTACCTGTTAGTTGTCAGGGCCAGAGACTTACATGGACCAGGCTGGGCAGCTGGGAGCAGCGATATCATGGCTAGGGGATGGTAAAAAGAAGGGAACAAAACAGTTTAAGTACAGAAGGAGTGAGGGAGAAAAAAGAGCTTAATAGTAATCAAGTCCAAATCAAGCTTGGTTGCTGAGAGGTTACATGAATGGGGAGACTTTTATTGCTCCTTTTCCTTTAGATTGAAGTTTAAGTTCAAGAGAGGCAGCGTCCCACCCACGATGCCCCTGGAGTTTGTTGGCTGTATCGGAGGCTGCGACGAGATGCTTCGAGAGCTCTTGGACCTGAAATACTTGCACCGGCCAGCCCAGCCCAACCCTTGCTCAGCCACCCAGCCAGCTAATCACTCGCAGGGCAACCACTCCCTTAACAGAGGGGCTGGTGGTGAAAAAAGGCACGTGAAGAGGACCACAAACCAGGCACCAGGGCAGCTGCTGTCGTTGAGCTCAACAAGGGCGCCCAGGCCGGCTCCTTCCGCGGCTCCGGATGATGGGAACAACGCAGTGACCTGCAACTGCGGGAACGAAGCAGTGCTGCTAACTGTGCGCAAAGAGGGGCCCAACCAAGGCAGGCAGTTTTACAAATGCAGCGCCAGCACCTGCAACTTCTTCCTCTGGGCTGATCAGCGGCCAGAGGACAGAGGGGACACCGCGCCGCCAGGCTCCGCGCCGCCCCGGCCCTTTGCGGGAAGGGGCCCTACCAATTTTCCAAGCCCAGGAGGAGGAGGAGGAGGAGGGGGAGGAGGAGGAGGAGGGAGAGGCTCGGAGCCCTTCGGAAGCAGCAGCTGCGATTCGGGCGGCGCTGTGTGCAGGTGTGACCAGCCCGCCGTCACGCGCACCGTGCAGAAGGACGGGCCCAACAAAGGGCGGCAGTTCCACACGTGCCCCAAGCCCAGAGACCAGCAGTGCGGCTTCTTTCAGTGGGCGGACGAGAACGTGGCGCCAGGTAAGGCTGGGCTTGGAGTGGAAAGCAAGGCTTGGAGGCTCTCCTTAAAGCTGAACAGGTATTTGTRACATGCAGTTAAAAAAAAGTTAATACTGAATAAGGCTCTCTTAGCATGACAGCTCTTCTAAGAACTCTTAATTTGTCAGACCTCAGGTTTATCTTTTAAAAGAGCTAATCAGCAGCATTATACCACTTCTTAAACATTGCTTGTAATGACCACATGTGGCTTACCTTCCTCTGCATACCAGTCGAATCCAGCGTTGTTCCACACCTCCACGGAGATCTGTGCTGCCCGTTGCAGCATCCATCACTCGTGGACAGCCTGCTACATTTCCAACAGTCTCTTGGAGATTGTCCTTCCAAAATTCAGGTGTTCATCTTAGAGAAACTGTTTGATTTGATAGAGGGTCAAAGCAGCACAAACACTTTTGGAGATCTTAAACCTTGTTCTGTCATGCCAGGAAGGCCAGCCTTCTCCTGCTGGCCTAGTTTAGGAATGCAGTGAAAATCCAAGTCTTTCTGAAGCTTTGATCATAGCTGAGAAACAGAGCACAGCTCCAGGGAAAAGGTGGTGCAAGCAAGTACTCAAAGGGCTGTTTAATCACAAAATAAGGATCTGAAAGAAAGGGCACCGACATCAAGGAATTATAAGCAAAGTACAGAGGTAGAGATGTGATCTGAGGGATCTTTAATGTTGGCTTCTTCCTTTTTAGATGCTAGTCCCTAAAGGGACAGAACTAAGTTTTCAAAAGTGGAAAAAAACCCAAAAATACAAAAAAMCACAAGTTTTCCTCCAGCATGTTCTGTTGTTTCTGCTTCGGCTGTAGAACAGAGCATGCAGCCAGAAAGATGAGTTTCTGAGTTTCCCTGTTCTGATCCTGTGTTTAGTTAGTATTGCAGGACAAAGAGGTAGCATTGCAATGAAGGCAAATCTGAAGTAAGTCTAATTTCAAGAACAGTCTGAGTGGCTGGGATGGTCAAATCCTCCATCTACCACCATTTTGAACCTAGCTTTTGTTTCTCAACTGCTTATATCAAAGATTTTTACATCTACATTGTTTCTCCTTAGGCGCTTCTGGAGATTCCTTGAATCGTTTTGGCAGCAGTGGCTCCTCACGGGAGTTTGGAAGTAAATCTAAGAGACCAAGCAGTGTCTCCTCAGCAGCCACTGCCAAGAAACCACGGACCTGTAGCATTTGCCACCAGCCTGGCCACACCAAGAAAACCTGTCCTCAAGACCACTGAGCCCCAGCCCAACAGCCCTCGAGAATTGGAAAGGTGCAGGGTTGCAAGCTGCTGTGGCAGCAACTGCTCCTGGAAGGAACTGAAGGCTGTAAGTTGATCTGTGCCCAGGGCTTTCTGGAAAGCCTGGTAGTTCCTACATACGCCAGGACAGCAAGAGTCAGACCAGCTTTGAAAGGTGGCTCCATTAATGGGGTCAGCCACGTGGTTTCAGCTGGTTTTCTACTGAGCTGATGGGGATAAGCTAAAGGTAACAAGCATTTGGAAACAGTGGGTCTGCAGGGAAAGCAGCACTGGATCTGACTGCAGCTCCTGCTGTGGCRGCTGCTTCATGCAGCCTTTCTGCACGAGCAAGAGGCAGTTCTTAGCCACTGGGACAGGCACGAGAGCTGCTCAGCTCTTCTGCATCCCTGGCTTTCCACAGAGTGGAATTTTATTACAAGTTGTCCTCCTCTTTTGAGGTTATCTGAGCAATGTCCCCCTTTCTTTTTTGTCATAGTCCAGTACCTTCCTTACCTTGGCTGTCTCCACCTGAGGAGAGCCAGGTGCAGAGAAACCAGATCTGGTGCTTGCCTGGAAAGGAAGTGCTCAGAAAGAGCCCTCATTTTAGACAGCTCCTGAATTTGGAACTGAGTTCTTCCTGAGGCATTGAGGCRTGCCTAGATGATGATGCTGGTTACTGGAAGTTATTTTGGTCAAACTAATAAGGTTATTATTAAAAATTAATTTTTTATCTTTGTTACAGTGACTCACTCCTAGCTCTGCCTTGTCACTTCTTCCTACTTAAAATAGTTGAGCTATTACTATAAAAGCATCCACCCAGATTCTGCTCTTTCCATTCACTCACTCATCGGAGTCATATAAGAGCTTTCTTGGCAGAAACTCCCCGTGGCTTTATTTAGAAGGGAGCTGCAAAAGGGTACAGGAAGGTGGATTATTAGCTGCATCTGTTGCAGTGGTGCTGTCCAGGGACAGAGACAACTGGCTGAACCCCAAACAATTTTTTTTCCCCTCTCTTCCTCACTTAGTTTAGGCTGAGCTCCTTCAGGAAGCCTCTGAAGGCTCTTCCTTCCTGTTGGGGCTTCCTTTGTACATCAGAGCAAGCAGAGCCACCAAACTCTGCTTCTGTCCTGCGCTGGAGCTCAGCATTTATCCTTTCCCACTGAGGGGGAAGTGAGTGGGAGCCCACTCTGGGGCTGCCAAAGGCGCCTCCAGCAGCTCTGCACTTTCCTCAACACCAGGCAGTTCCTGTGGGCCAGTGCCAAGGCCCAGCGAGGTCCAGCTGAAACCCTTCCCAGAGGGGAGCCTGACGGAGGGAGATCACAGTAGCCCAGGGCTCTCCAAATCCTGCGTGTGGGACAASAGCCCCTCTAACGTTGCAGCAGTTCGCACTGTCAAGCACACGTCTCTGGCATGAGCTCACAAGAACCCAATACTCCATTTTACGGTACCCTCACTCCTACTGTTAACAGCTGTAGCCTAAAAATACAGGCCCGCTGGCTAAAATAACAGGAGTAAGGAGCTTTGTAATGCAATATAGAGCCGACCAAGGCACAGCAGCAGCCTGGGCTGCAGTCTCCTAGCGGCAGCAGCAAGGCAGCACTTGCACAGCGTATAAACATTGCTGATAGCATCAGCTGTCACCAGATCTATTGGTTTCAGCTCGGGTAGTGCTCAGAGAGGGGCTGTTCATCAAACAAGGACACGAGCTCCACGTTCAGCCGCATCTCACACCCGCAGGGACCACCGGCCGCTTGACACAACAGGCGGTAGCAGGAGAAGCCCGATCGCTGCGCGGCTCTCTGCAGAGCAGGGGGTGCCCAGCAGCCCTGCACCAGGCGCCAGCCCTTATCACCAGAGCAGGGACAAAACTGAGATTTGACACCAGAGAGCCATTATACACAGTGCGGGTTTATTCTCAGCGCCAACACTGGAGGAACAAAACTGTTTTTTTTCCAGACTGGAGGAAAAGCACGGGTGTTTCCTCCTACAAATGAGACAGATAAACCACAGTAGGTGCTCACATTGAAGTCCACGGGATTTCTCCATCTCTACCAGAGTGCAAAATTGGCATAGCTCTTCCATTAAATATAATATACTCCTTAGCACTCAGCAGAACCAAAGTCTGTTAGCAGCCACTCAAAAGAAAACGAAGCACACACGCACAGGCAGACATACCTTCTTAACAAAAAGCAGCATAAACCAGGTCAGTTCTTGCAATTCTTCTGCTCAGAGAACCATTCCTATCTTACCCCCTGCCCCACAGGATGAGGCACCAGAGGAACACGATGATTTTTAGACAGCAGCAATCCACACATCAGAACGGTCACAACTGCAAGGGGGCTTGGCTGGAGAGCAGCGAGGATCTGCCCGGAGGCCCTGGGGGTGACAGCSCGGCCCCCTGCCCAGGAGGTGGCACAGAGCCGCGCGGCAGCCCCGAGGCAAGCGGAGTCTCCCCGCAGTCGGCAGCGCTTTCCCTGCCACCCTGCTGCAAAAGCCGGTGTTGTGGCACTCGCAGCAAGGGTATTTTGGGACACGGGACTTGAAGCTATGGCACCACAGCCAAAAACAAAGTCTCTTCATTAGGACAGAGCTGATATTGGCAGAACAAGTAGGGCTGAGCTCGCCCCTTTTGGCAGCGGGAAGGGCTTCCAAATAAAGCCCCATCCAATTTGCTCAACCTTCGGCTTGGCAGCGTCTCGGCCTGCAGAGTGGGCCCGTGGACGGGGCCAAGCCCAGCACGGTGCCACTGAGCCCGGCGCTGTCCACGGGCATCACACAGCCCCGGTGCTGCCCACGGGCACCACACAGCCCCGGTGCTGCGGGAGCYGCTCCCCTCCACGTCACCACCAAGAACCAGGGCAGCTTCAGCCCCCGCAGACCTTGGCTTCCCTGGCCGGGGAGGCCTCGCAGCCACAGGGGCTCCACCAGGAGCTGCGCAGAGCCCCAGCTTGCTTCCYGCAGCTCCCAGCACCCAGTGGATGGACTCACCTTTAGCTACTAGAMGCGTAGGCTGCATTTGACCCGAGTAAGGCAGAACCTCACAGTGAAAGTCTCCTCATGCCATCACCCGTGTCTTTTCAGGCACATTTTATTCAGACAGGCAATACTTTTGCTCATAAAGTGCAAGAACTCGGCCTCTYGCTGACTAGACAACTAGAAACATGGCAACCCTCACAGCAGGGAGCAGCAGACACGAGTGGCAGCTTTCGCTCGGGAGCTCCCAACGCACCCGTCATTTCTCCTTCAGCAGGAGCTCTGGCTCCGACACAGCCCTGTAGAGCAGGAATCCCATCTCATCGATCTCCTCCTCCAGCAGCCCGCAGAAGAGGTTGACTTTGTGGTTGAAATAGGAAGGCAGGACCCCTATCTCCAGGTAGCCCACCAGCTCTTGGAGCACCTGCTGGAACCTGGCAGCAAGGTTCTCCTGCGCCCAGTCCGCGCCGAGGTGGAGCACGACGTGCGTCAAGGGGCTGCCGCTCAGCTTGCGCAGCGACGGGTGGCTCTCGCAGAGCCCGTTGAGGATGCGGAGGCAGCTCTGCCTCGCCCCGCAGTCGCCCGCGTCCAGCTCCTTCACCCGCGACACCTCTGCCCTGTAAAAGCTCTCCAGCCAGAGGTTTTCCACCAGCCCTTCCGGAGGAGCGGCCAGAAGAACCTTGTCATCCATTTCCACCACTGGGAAAAGGGTCACACTGAGCTCCACCTGCTCGTGTTTAACTTCCAGCTTCAGCTCCTCGGAGGCTACACCGGGCCGGATGATGCTCCCCAGCAGGCTGCCTATGGCCGGCCAGTTGACAGAGGCCACCAGCATCTTGTGGAGCATCTCATTGAGCGCGTTGGAGGAGAGGTACCTGCCCACAATGAACCTGTCCCAGGGGCTGCGCCCGCGAGGGAAGTACTCCAGACCTGTCCTCTTGATCATCCAGTACCGGGGATTCCTCACGACAGTCTCCTCCCCCGGGATGAGGCTCCAGAGCGCGGGATCAAGCACCACGGGCAGCATGAAGTCGACACGGTCGGCAGCGAGAGCCCCGAGGCCGTCGAGCAAGGGGCCGCTGAGGAAGAGGCTGCCGAAGGGCAGCTCCGGGCACTTGCCCCGCAGGAAGCTCTGCAGTTCYGCGCAGATGCCCGCGGCCAGCTGCTGCGCCAGGGCCGCCCGCTCCTCGGCCACGGCCGCGCGGCTGCTGTAGTGCAGGAGCAGCCGCTCCTGCAGCGTGAGGCAGCGCCCAGCGCTGGATTCCACCCGAGGAGTCTCCGCAGGAGCGGAGCAGTCCCTGGGCTCTGTGGAAAGGGGATTCAGAGGAAAATACAGTCAGCAGGAGCCGAATGAGAGGATCACCTGCAACGCGGAGCAGCAGCTTCTCCTGCCACATCCACGGGGATGGCTCAAACTGACCTTCAAACCACCCAGGGCCCATCGTGACCTCCTGGCGAGAGAGGGATAAAGCAGCCCAGTCACAACAGCCAGAAAGGGACTAAGTCCCGGGGGCCTTGCAAGCCTCAGCCCCAGCTTTTGTCCCCGYCACACTCAGCTAGAGCCTGGTGGCCCCAACGCCGAGTCCCACGAACCACCCAGAGGGCTCCTGCGAGTCTGGTACCTCAGGACCTTGCAGCGCATGCTTCCTGCTAGCAAAAAAAGCTGGTTTTGACTCCCCAGCCTAAGGCAGCATTTCTCTAGGGCGATTCAAGAGCACGTGCCCCTCTCCAGACCGAGCTGACCCCAAAACAAGCAGAGCAGATGGTGCTGGGGCAGCATCAGAGCCCAGGCAGCCTCCTGCCACGGGCCRCCACCGGCCGCGTCATCCCCGCAGGCATTGCCTAAAAAGGGGCCGCACTCGGGAGCCTCCCGCCAGGACAGGCTCCAGGGGCTCCGCCTAAGGGATACGGAGCTAAAAATACCCCGGGCTCGCCGGGAGCGGAGCCGGGAGGCCGGCCGTGCCCCGAGCCAGCGCCACGAGCCTCACCCGGCGCCGGCGGCCCCGCGGGCGAGGGCAGGGGCTGGCTGAGGTCCTGGCGCCGCTGCTTCCTCGGCGGGTCTGGCGCCGTCTTGATGAGGGTCAGGTCGGGCCAGGCGTCCCGCAGGCCCCCGCCGTCCGCCTTGGCGTCGCCCTCGTCGCGGGGGCTCGTGGCGCGGTCGATGAGCTGCGGGACAGAGCGCGTGGGGATGCGCCGGCGGAGCCGCGCGGACACCGGGAGCGTCCCTGGAGCGGGGACGGGCCCGGACACGGCCCCTGCCTTGGTCGGGGGTGTCCCTACCGCCAGGGAAAAGGGATGGAGCAGGACCCTGGACGGGAAAAGCAGCGCACACGAGTATC
>NW_020454316.1:2217138-2236756 GCF_003342845.1 Nothoprocta perdicaria
CCCGGTGCCCTGAGGAATCCCGTGACCCCCCGGTCCCCGACGCTGGCACTGCGGCATCCTGCCCCCCAGCAGCCCTATGGGGCGGGTGCATCTCAGCCACTGACCCCATAGGGCTGGGGATCCTGCCTGGCCTCGCCCCATGGAGCCCGGGATCCCCCCACCCCGCCGGGACCCCATGGACAGATGTTGGTCCCAGATCCTCATCCTGCAGCACTGGGCGATCCCAGCCCCACACCCCAATCCCGGCTCCCAGAGACCCCCAGGACCAGCCCCGCTCTGGCCCCCCATTTCCCCCCACGCCAGCCCCACATGTCCCCATTATCCCCAGCGACCCCCAGCACTGACCCCATAGGGTGGGAGCTCTCAGCACCCGGGGGGCCCGTGGGGCTGCGTGGGGGGGTCCAAATCCTTTTGCCCCGATTTTCTCMCTCCCTTTTTCTCCTTCTCCCTTGCAGGGCGGCTACTTCCCGGAGCACGTGCGGGCCATGACGAGCCTGCGCTGGCTGAAGCTCAACCGCACGGGGCTCTGCTACCTGCCCGAGGAGCTCGCCGCCCTCCAGAAGCTGGTGCGGGCACGGGGCTGCGGCGCCGTGCCGGGAATCCGCGGCCGCGCGGCTAATAATAGGGCATGAACCAGGCTGAAATCGGAKGCAGGAGCCGGGAGGGGCGGGAGCGGGGCCGGCTCCTGCTTGGTTTGATCCTGTTTTCTTGAAAGAAACGGGCTGAAAGTTGTGCTGAGGGTCTTTGTCTCCTGGTAGGAAGGGTGAAGGTGTGAGTTGGGCAAGAGTGGATTTGGGCCGAGTTTTGGCGTTTTGATATTTTGTTATTTTTATATCCCCTCCGCATTGCTAAAAGACCCGAGGAGCAGCCCCCGGCCGCTGCCTGGCTTTGGGCCTGGGGGCTGAGGTCTCTCACGGGGCTTTCTCTCTGCAGGAGCATCTGTCCGTGAGCCACAACAGCCTCACCACGCTGCACGGAGAGCTGTCCGGCCTGCCCTGCCTGCGGGTGAGCGCCGGCCCCGCGCTCCCGACGGCCGCGGCACCGGCGTCCCCAGGGCCRAGCAGGGAGATGCTCCATTGCGTCTCCGTGCTCCGGGAACGCTCCCGTCCCTCTCCACACCGGGACCTGCGGGCRCATCCCTCTCCCATTCCATGGCTTGGAGTCTCTGGAACGGCCGGAGCCTCGCCGATCCCAGCCCATCTCTCTGTCCTTCCCAGGCGATCGTGGCTCGTGCCAACAGCCTGAAGAACTCGGGGGTCCCTGATGACATCTTCCAGCTGGACGACCTCTCCGTGCTGGTAGGGCTGATGYGGGACCCAGGAGTCCGGTGCCTCCTTCCCGACGGGTTGTCTTGGGGAAAGGGGCAACAAATGAGATCCCARTGCTGCCCGGATCCCTTCAGATTTCCAGGATCCTGGCTGAAAACACCTTCACCACATCAATAATTGGGGCATGTCCAGCCCAGGGGAGGCGGGAGAGCCTGGAGGGGGTGTCCATGGACAGGGATGGGACAGGCCGAGCTACCAGAGATGCCATTTGGTCCTTGCGTTGGGGTGGTAGCSGCTGGATGCGGATCCTCCTTGGCATGGAGGGTGATGGCCGCTTTGCTCCTCTCTTTTCCCCCAGGACCTGAGCTACAACCAGCTCACGGAGTGTCCCCGGGAACTGGAGAACGCCAAGAACATGCTGGTCCTCAACCTCGGCCACAACAGGTAGGTCCTGGCGCCCKCCATCCATTGCATCCATCGCCCCTCCTTGCTCCAGGTCCTTGCTCTCTCCACGGGGGCACCCAGGGCCGCACAGGGCTGGGCTGCCCTGAACCCGCCGTGTCCCTGCAGCATCGAGACCATCCCCAACCAGCTCTTCATCAACCTGACCGACCTGCTCTACCTGGACCTGAGCAACAACAAGCTGGAGAGCCTCCCGCCGCAGATGAGGCGCCTGGTCCATCTGCAGACCCTCATCCTCAACGACAACCCCCTCTTGCACGCGCAGCTCCGGTGAGGCCCCGTTTTCCAGGCAGGATGGAGCCACGTGGGTGTAGGGCACCCCATCCCAGCCCTGGAGCCCCGCTGGGCTGGGGGCTGCGGCTCTAGCCCCGTCTCCATCTCTGCTCCCGTTCCCCGCAGGCAGCTGCCGGCGATGACGGCGCTGCAGACCCTGCACCTCAGGAACACCCAGCGCACGCAGAGCAACCTGCCCACCAGCCTCGAGGGCCTGGCCAACCTGGCAGGTGGGGTCGGGACGCGCGGTGTGCGGTGCCGCTGGCCCCGCTGCCCCCCAGCGCCGGGGCTTCACCCGCCGCCTGCCCCCAGACGTGGACCTGTCCTGCAACGAGCTCAGCCGCGTCCCCGAGTGCCTCTACACCCTGAGCAGCCTGCGGCGCCTCAACCTCAGCAGCAACCAGATCTCRGAGCTGTCTCTCTGCATAGACCAGTGGACCCAGCTGGAGACCCTCAACCTGTCCCGCAACCAGCTCACCTCCTTGCCTGTACGCAGCAGCCCAGCCCTATTGTCACGTTCCTGCCTCCATCCTGCCTTTCCCTCACCCCGCTGTCTCCTTCCCTCCCCAGTCGGCCATCTGCAAGCTGACCAAGCTGAAGAAGATGTACCTGAACTCCAACAAGCTCGATTTTGACGGGATCCCCTCGGGCATCGGCAAGCTCACCAACCTCGAGGAGTTCATGGCAGCCAACAACAACCTGGAGCTCATCCCCGAGAGCTTGTGCAGGTAGGGGAGAACTGGGCCACCCCGAGGGGTGACGTGGAGGCTCCATCACGGGACTTGCGTGGGGACAGGACGTCCTCCAGCGTCCCCGGGTGCTGTGTCCAGAGCCAGCCTGGCCTTGCAGCAGCATCTCCGTGCCCTGCAGGTGCTCCAAGCTGAGGAAGCTGGTGCTGAACAAGAACCGCCTGGTGACGCTGCCCGAGGCCATTCACTTCCTGACCGACGTGGAGGTGAGAGCCCAGGCGTCCCCTCCGCCCCAGGGCTGTCCACAGGGCCAGGCCTGTTGGGAGGGATGGGGGGAGCTGAGAATAGGTTCCTTGGAGCCAAAGGAATGTCCCCTGGGACACAGTTCAACATAGGGGTGTGTTTGGGTTCCCATCCCCTCCACGCATCCCATTCCCATCACCCACCCGCCTTCGCTCCCACGGCGCCGCAGAGACCCCCGGAGCCACAGACGTGGCCCCCGGAGCAGTGACACCTCCTGTCCCCACCCTCTGCAGATCCTGGACGTGCGYGAGAACCCCAGCCTGGTGATGCCGCCGAAGCCGGCGGACCGCACCTCGGAGTGGTACAACATCGACTTCTCGCTGCAGAACCAGCTGCGCCTGGCGGGGGCCTCCCCGGCCACGGTGGCGGCCGCGGCGGCGGGTGAGCGCGCGGCGACGCGGGCGGGAGCCCCCGGCCCGGGAGGCGGCGCCGGGAGCGGGCGGCACAAGGGACCGGGCTCCAGGGGCGAGGGCGGCGGGTGACGGTCGGCGCGGGTTTGGTGGCTGCGTCCCCAGGCAGCGGCACCAAGGACCCCCTGGCCCGCAAGATGCGGCTCCGGCGGCGCAAGGACTCGGCCCAGGATGACCAGGCCAAGCAGGTGCTCAAGGGCATGTCGGACGTGGCCCAGGAGAAGAACAAGAAGCTGGAGGTAGGAGCTGGGGAGGGGACCAGGGGGCAGTCGCTCCGTGCCGCTGGCCCAGCGGGGTGACCGGTCCCCATCCCCGCAGGAGAACGGGGACACGAAGGCGCCGGACCTGAAGACGCGCCGCTGGGATCAGGGCCTGGAGAAGCCCCAGCTGGACTACTCGGAGTTCTTCAGCGAGGACGTGGGGCAGCTGCCCGGCCTCTGCGTCTGGCAGATCGAGAACTTCGTGCCCACGCTGGTGGACGAGGCTTTCCACGGCAAGTTCTACGAGGCYGACTGCTACATCGTGCTCAAGGTACCGGCGAGGCTCCAGGGCCCCCTGCCACCCCTGCCCCCGTGTCCCCAGCCTGTCACCACCGGTCTGTCTCACGCGTTGTCCCTCCCCAGACCTTCCTGGACGAGAAYGGCTCCCTGAACTGGGAGATCTACTACTGGATCGGGCAGGAGGCCACGCTGGACAAGAAGGCCTGTTCTGCCATCCACGCTGTCAACCTGCGCAACTACCTGGGGGCCGAGTGCCGCAGCATCCGGGAGGAGATGGGGGACGAGAGCGACGAGTTCCTCCAGGTGAGGCCACCTCGGCCTCCCCCCAGCAGCCCCCCAACCTCCCTCTCCCACCCTGACCCGCTTCTTGCCGCCAGGTTTTTGACCACGACATCTCCTACATCGAGGGTGGCACGGCCAGCGGTTTCTTCACCGTCGAGGACACGCAGTATGTCACCAGGTATGGCCGGGGCGAGGGTTGGGGTCCCTGGGGCTGGGGGTGCGTGGCACGGCCAGGGCCGCCCGTCCCACCGCTCCGTCTCTCCCCTAGGCTCTACCGCGTCTACGGGAAGAAGAACGTCAAGCTGGAGCCGGTGGCGCTGAAGGGGACATCCCTGGATCCCCGGTGTGCGGGGGGCAAGGGTGGGGGGACAAGGTGCTGCGGGGCTCCGTGAGGACCCTCTGGCCACAGCTCTGGGCCAGAAAACAGCGGTGCCAGCCCCTTGCAAAGCCAAACACTGCTGGGGCCATGGGTGCCACCAGGGTGGAACCCCACGGGCTGCAGCCCCCTGCCCTGCGAGGAGTGGAGACCAGCAGAGAGGTCACCCCATTGCTGAGATATTCCGGGGGACACGCGGCGTCCCTCTCACCGACCACCTTCTCACCCCGTTCCTCAGGTTTGTCTTCCTCCTGGACCACGGCCTCAACCTCTTGGTGTGGCGGGGGAGCCAGGCCACGCTGAGCAGCACCACCAAGGCCAGGTAGGGATCCCGAGGGGCACGAGGCAGCACCCGTGGGTGCAGCGGGGAGGCGGGGCACCCACTCACCCCCTTGTCCATCTCCGCCACAGGCTCTTTGCAGAGAAGATCAACAAGAACGAGCGGAAGGGCAAGGCRGAGATCACGCTGCTCAGCCAGGGCCAAGAGACCCCCGACTTCTGGGAGGCTCTTGGGGGGCAGCCGGAGGAGATCCGGCCCTGCGTCCCCGACGACTTCCAGCCGCACAAGCCCAAGCTCTACAAGGTGGGGAATCGCGGGGCCTCGGAGCCCCCAGGGCTGCTGGAGCCCCCTCGCCTCTCCTCATTCCTGCCCCTCTGCAGGTGGGCCTGGGCCTGGGCTACCTGGAGCTGCCCCAGATCAACTACAAGCTCTCGGTGGAGCACAAGAAGAGGCTGAAGGCCGACCTGATGCCGGAGATGCGCCTGGTAGGGTGGCGTGGGGGTGCTGCCAGTCTGACCAGGGACACTGGCTTTGTGTTCTCTGTGCCTCCAGCCATGCCCTGGGGCAGCAGCTCAGGGCGGGAGAGCTGGTTCCATCCCATGGGATCCGGGGTGGGATCCCTGTGTTTGTCCCAGCTCTGCTTTGGGAGCAGGGAGTTGTCCGGTGCGGGATGCGCGGTGCAAGCGGGTGCCTGAACCCCCCCGTGCAGCTGCAGAGCCTGCTGGACACCAAGAGCGTCTACATCCTGGACTGCTGGTCCGACGTCTTCATCTGGATCGGGCGCAAGTCGCCGCGGCTGGTGCGGGCGGCGGCGCTGAAGCTGAGCCAGGAGCTGTGCGGCATGTTGCACCGGCCCAAGCACGCCATGGTCACCCGCAACCTGGAGGGCACCGAGTGCCAGGTGAGCCCGCAGCCCCCGCGCGCGGGCACAGGCCCCGCTGCGGAGCACTGGGGGGATCCACTACCTGCTCTCGGGGTCCCTCGCACCTCGCTGASGCGCTGCCGTCTCAGGTGTTCAAGTCCAAGTTCAAGAACTGGGACGACGTCCTGCGCGTGGATTACACCCGCAACGCCGAGACCGTGCTGCAGGACGGCGGCCTGGCCGGCAAGGTGCGCAAGGACGCCGAGAAGAAGGACCAGATGAAGGCCRACCTCACGGCGCTCTTCCTGCCCCGCCAGCCCCCCATGCCCCTGAGCGAGGTAGGGCCGGGCGCGGGGACCGTCGTGCGCGTCCCCCCCGCGGGCTGCCCGCCCCGGCGGGCCCCGGGTGACGGAGCGCGCGGGGCTGCAGGCCGAGCAGCTCATGGAGGAGTGGAACGAGGACCTGGACGGCATGGAGGGCTTCGTGCTGGAAGGCAAGAAATTCGCCCGCCTGCCCGAGGAGGAGTTTGGCCACTTCCACACCCACGACTGCTACGTCTTCCTCTGCAGGTGAYGCCGGCCCTTCCTTCCCTTTGTAGGGTCCAGGAGTGTCTGGTGGCCCCTGTCTCCTACGTGGGGCTGCCTGGACCCCCAGCCTGTCCCGCGTCCCCCGTGACACCCTCCTCTCCCTGCCCTCAGGTACTGGGTGCCAGTGGAATATGAGGATGAGGAGGAGAAGAAGAAGAAGGGCGAGGGCAAAGGGGAAGAGGACGGTGAGGAAGAGGAGGAGGAGAAGCAGTCTGAGGAAGACTTCCAGTGCATTGTCTACTTCTGGCAGGGCCGCGAGGCCTCCAACATGGGCTGGCTCACCTTCACCTTCAGCCTTCAGAAGAAGTTTGAGAGCCTCTTTCCCGGCAAGCTGGAGGTGACGCCCTGCTGGGCCCGGGAGGGGGCTCGGGGAGGGGGTGCCCGTGGCCCTGCTGATCCCCCTCCCCGGCCAGGTCGTGCGCATGACCCAGCAGCAGGAGAACCCCAAGTTCCTCTCGCACTTCAAGAGGAGGTTCGTCATCCACAGGGGCAAGCGGAAGGAACGGGGCAGCCCGCCCCAGCCCAGCCTCTACCACATCCGCACCAACGGGGGGGCCCTCTGCACCAGGTGAGAGCCCCCCAGGGCCCGGGGCACCCCGGGGTGCTGCTCACGATGGGGTGCATCACTCACGATGCTGCTCGGGGCTGTTCTCCAGGTGCATCCAGATCAACACAGACGCAGGGCTGCTCAACTCCGAGTTCTGCTTCATCCTGAAGGTACCCAGGGCTGGAGCACCCAGAGCTGCCCTGCTCAGCCCCATGTCACCAGCAGGCAGCCCTGACCCTCTGCTTTGCCCCCACAGGTGCCTTTTGAGAGCACTGACAACCAGGGCATTGTCTACACCTGGGTGGGCCGGGCAGCTGACCCTGACGAGGCCAAGCTGGCCGAGGACATCATGAACCACATGTTTGACGACTCCTACAGCAAGCAGGTGGGGTGGTCTTGGAGGGGAAGGGGCTGCTCCGCGGGGCCTTGGCACAGCGAGGGGTTTGGGCACCGTCTCACCTAGACGTTAGGGGGCAAGGAGAGGGCTGGGGGCTGCTCCGTGGGCCTTGGTACCAGGCTCAGCCCTGTCCCTGCCCTCGCAGGTCATCAACGAGGGAGAGGAGCCCGAGAACTTCTTCTGGGTTGGCATCGGCAGCCAGAAGCCCTATGATGAGGATGCCGAGTACATGAAGCACTCCCGGCTGTTCAGGTGGGTCCCAGCCGTAGAGGAGCTCCTCAAATCCAAGCCGCTCCCCTTCCCATTCCCACAGCTCTCCCTGCACGAGCTGAGTCCTAGAAAGCTCATGTCCTCAACGGGCCCGCTTTTCTCCTGTCTGCCCGCACTGGCTCTCCCTGCAGGTGCTCCAACGAGAAGGGCTATTTCTCCGTGTCGGAGAAGTGCTCGGATTTCTGCCAGGACGACCTGGCCGACGACGACATCATGTTGCTGGACAACGGGCGGGAGGTGAGGCCGGGCGGGAGGCGAGGCCGGCCGCGAGGCCGCCCCGCGGGGCGGCTGACGACGGCGCCGTGGTCGATCCCCCCAGGTCTACATGTGGGTCGGCACCCAGACCAGCCAGGTGGAGATCAAGCTGAGCCTCAAAGCGTGCCAGGTAGGGCCCGAGGCGCGGGCGGGCAGCTCCGCTTGCCCTCGGGGGGCCAAGGGGGCCCCGTCCTGCCCCCCGCACGGGGGGCAGAGCCGCGGTGACCGGCCCGCCGCGCTCCGCGCCAGGTCTACATCCAGCACCTGCGCTCCAAGGACCCCGCGCGGCCCCGCAAGCTGCGCCTGGTGCGCAAGGGCAACGAGCCCTGGCCCTTCACGCGCTGCTTCCACGCCTGGAGCGCCTTCCGCAAGCCGCCCGCCTGAGGGCTGCCCGCGCGGGGCCGCTCCGGGCGCCGCCGAGCCCCGGGAGGAGCCGGGAACGACCCGCTGCCCGCACGGAGCCCAGCTCGGCCCTGCCCCGGCGCGCGGCTCCCGGGGCGCAGACRCCTCGGCTGCTGGCGCAGCGACGGCCGCTTTGCTTAAGAGCAGCGTGGGGCTGGGGCCAAACCTGCGGCCAGGGCGGCTCTGCCCGGGGCCCCCCGGTCTCCMCCGTATCAATAAATGCTGCACTTGCCACCCCCGGCTCTGCGTCCGTTCACACTCCCCCCGGCCCAGGGCTGACCCCCCCAGCAGGGTCTCATCCTGCCCCATCTAGGGACCCCCAGGGCCCCCTCCTGCCCCAGCGTGGAGGCTCCCCGGCCAGCAGCAGCCCCAGCGCTTGATATTAAATGCTTTATTTTCAATATTAAAAACCAGTATTTTTAATAACTAAACAATGCTAAATTCATCTTACCAAAAAAAAAAAAAAAAAAAAAAAAAAAAGGGAAGGGGAAGGGTGGGGACAGGGGGTTGTTCTACCAGGGACACTACAACCCCGGCCAGCAGCGGGGGGGCCGGACAGCGCTGTCCCCAGCCCCCCGGCTGCACATGTACCGCAAGAGACCCGGGGGGCAGGAGGGGACGCGGGGGTCCCATAGGCGCTAGGCTGAGCCCAAAGCGCCAAGGGCCGGTCACCGCGGGCCAGGGGACAGAGCCAGCGTCACCCGCCGGGACAGAGCCGGGCTGGGCCGTCCGGCAGGGATTTGGCACAAGTGACACCCCTGTGACAGGGCAGGGGGAGGGAGAGGGGCCAGGCCCAGGCGTTCCTCCCTCCGCCCGCAGTGAGATCCCATCCCAAACCCACCCGTGGCAGGAATTAGTGTCGGAAAGGGGCAGCGGGCCCGGAGCCCAGCCTGGGGAATAGCCCTTGGAGAAGCCACTAAGAACAAGGCCACCTGTGACCCCCTGGCCGGTGCCCTCCTGGGGCTGCCCGGGCATTGTGCCCCCAGGGGACCAGGAGAGGGGACAGTGCCCGTCCCGGAGCCCCCTCGCACGTGCACAGGGATGGGGGCTGTAAACTGCAGGGCGCCGGGCGTGTAAACAGAGACAAGGGTGCGGGGCCCCACGCGGAGGCCCCCGGCCTCCCTTCGCTTCCGGCCTCGCCGCGGGGCCCCGCGCGGCCTCGCCGGGAAGCGGCAGCCCCTGCCAACGGGGCTCTGCAGCGGGGCACACGGTACACTCGGCTATTAAAAAGGAAAATATCTTCCCCGGGAAGAGTTTGTGCGACGGGGCCCCTGCGCGAGGGCCCCGCGGAACGGGCCCCGCCGGCTCCGGGGCCGGGCGGCGGAGGCCGAGAGGGAGGCGCAGGGGAGGCCGGAGCCGGGGCCGCGGCTGGAGCGGCTGTTAGAGGAGAGACCAGGCTACGTTACGCGGAGGGGCGCGGGGCAGAGTCCAGCCGAGCGGCGCGTCCCGGGAATCCAGGCACGGAGAGGGGCTGCGGAGGCCTCGGCYGCCGGAGATCCCTGCAGGCAACACGGATGTTGAGGCTGCCACATCCCGGCTCCGGAGCCCCTGCCAGGGGGAAGGGCTGGGGCAGGGAGCCGGGACCTGGGACCTGCCTCTGCCTTCCCTGGACCTGCCTCCTCCCTCACAGCTCTGGAACTGGGCGCAGCCCAGCGTAACCTGGAGATTGGGCGCAGCCCAAGGTAAACCAGGGACTGGGAGCAGCCCAGGGCAGCCGGGAGCACAGCCCGGAGCAGCGCAGAGCTCCCCTGTACCGGCGAGGGACATGGAGGCAGGTCCGGCTCTGTGGACGTCCCCCCTGGCAGCCCCGCACGCACCTCACTTGATGAGGAGCCCCGGGGGCCGGGCCTCGTCCTCGCTCACGTTCCTCAGGTTCCTCTCTGCTTCCTCTGAGGACCTAGGGGCAGAAGCTGCTGCGACACTCGGCTGCTTCCCGGGGCCCTTTGGGCAGCGCCAGCCCCGGGGTTGCAGGCGAGGGGCAGCCCGAGGGCCGGCAGAGACCCCGCGCACTCGACACAGCCCACGCTTACGGCAGGAAATCCTTCACTTCCTCCACGGTGATGTCCCCCGTGGTGTCCAGCGGGTTCTCCAGGCTGCTGTTGGGGGAGTCGACGGGCCCGGGCGAGAAGGCTGCTGGCTGCTCCCCAGGGGACCCTGCGGCCACAGGGACGGCAGGGCTGGTGACGTCCCCGGCGAGCGGCCAGGTGCCCCAGCCCGCGCGGCCCCGGAGGAGGTCGCAGCCCCTTGGGGGGACCCTCCAGCCAAGGCAGGGCCGGCTGGAGCGCGGGCGCAGCGTCACTCACGGTCGCTGTCGGCCGGGGAGCGATCGGCCTCGGGGCTGTGGGGGACGTGGGTGCCGTTGGCCTGCGGCAGCTTCGGCGTCGCCGTCAAGTTGTTGCTGGAAATGAAATGGGGGTTAGTAGTGATGGGGAACATGACGGGGTGGAGGCCATGGACCCCTATATATTGGGGTGCTTCTCCGCGCTGGGAGGGGAGACAAACACCCCTTGGGCTGCAGCAAAGGCCAGCGAGCCCTGCAGCCCCTCGGCGCCCCAGCCCACCTGAGACACGAGGTGTCCTGGAGCCTGGAGACCTCCAGGGAGCAGACAGGCTCCGTCACATTCCTGGAGCTCAGGGAGAAGCGTTCAAACTCAGATGGTGAAATCAGGTAGAAACCTGGAGGGGGCAGAGAATGTCAGGGACCCCCTATGCCGGGCTGCAGAGCAGGAGCAGAGCCAGGCCAAGGCRTCAGCAGAGCCTGAGATGACACCCAGGCCGAGACGGGCGTCCTGCCAGCCCCAGGTGTCCCCCCATGTCCCCTCACCCTGGCCGTGCTTGGTGAAGACGCAGGAGGCGATGCCGCTGATGTCCTCCTTGCGGATGCAGCTGTAGTGCACCTGGGGCCGCAGGCCGGGCACCGTGAAGACGTGGATGTCGCCCAGGTTGGTGAGGCAGGCCAGGCAGTTCTCCGTGTGCTCCTCGGAGGCGGCGCTGGCGAAGCTCACCAGGGCCACCTTGCGCACCCGGCAGCCCTCGTGCGCCGTCAGCTTGAACTTGGTCTTGGCGCTCACCTTGGGGAGCGTGAACACCTGGAGCGGGCGAGAGGAACCAGCCCGTTGGGACACCCAGCCCCGGCCGGGACACCCAGTCCTGGTTGGGACACGCGGCCGCCCCGGAGGACAGAAACCCGCTGGACTTCACGTGGCACCAGAGCAGCCCCGGGGCACCCTCAGCRAAGGGTCACATTCTCCCCAAAGAGCCAGCACCTCCACAGCAGGAGMAGATTTCAAACTCCAGATTTCAACCGAGCAGTCTGGGCAATGACCCCATTTAGTCTCCTCCCGTTTCTGCCTTTCTGGATCACTCCACGCACAGAGGAGGATGCCCGGAGCAGACGGGGACGCACCGCRGTGGGTGCAAGTGGAGCGGGAGCTGCTCCCTGCCCCCGTGCTCACCTTGAACTGCTCCTCCGAGGAGATGAGCATGGAGTGGCTGCCCTGCATGTCGGGGGCTTTGGCCAAGTCCCGCGACACCTCGTAGGGCTCGGGCAGGGGGTTGCCGCGGCCGTCCAGCACGGCGATGGCCACCACRGGCGCCCGGTGCATGAGCTGGATCTCCTTGCCCAGCACCGCCTCCACCGCGCGCTCCGAGAACTTCTCCTGCGACGGCACCTCCAGCGCGTAGGCGAACACGGAGCCCGAGTTGGTCCCTGCCCACATGGTGGGGCCGTGATGGGCRGCTGCGGGACAATGAGCAGCGTGAGAGACCGCAGCACAGCAGCGGCCCGAGCCGGGGGGATTATCCCATCCCGGGGGCTTATCCCGAAGCTGTTTCGGCAGAGCGGGGACCGGGAGGGCAGCACGGGAGCAGGAGGGCAGCAGGGCGGCCGCGGGCCTTACCGTCCCGCAGGAAGGTGTCGGCGAAGTAGAGGCACCGCACCACCCCCGAGAGCGAGTCGTCGGCCGAGCGCGGCTCGATGCGCCGCTGCACCGGGGTCATCTCCACCTCGGGCGGCCCGGCCTGCTCCGCCAGCTGCGCGTTGGCTTCCTGCACCTGCGGGCAGGCCGGGGCTCAGGCACGGGGCCGCAGGAGCCGGGGGTACCCGTGTTCAGCACCCAGCTGGAGGGGACGCTCGGGGTTCACGGGTCGCCTTTAGAGGCAGCCCACCAGGCTGCAGAGCGGTGCCCTGGCCCCGTCCTGCTACACAAAGGAGCTCGGGATAAGGAGCAGCGACAGCCATTCCTGAACAGCCGGGGCGCAGGGCCCGCCGGGCCAGGGACCCGCTCTCTGCCCACCTTGCTGGAGGGGCTGTTGGTGACCCTCTTCTTGCCCGACACCCTGCTCTTGCGGATGCGTCGGAAGGACTGTCGCAGGGACTTCTTGAGGGACTTCACGCGGGATAGGGGACCCTCCATGGCCAGCGAGTCGTTGGGGTGCAGCGTACACCTGTGGGCACAGACACCGCTCAGCACGGGCCTCGGCCCCCCAAACCAGGGCCCCCCAGGGTGTCACACAGCCCTGGGTGGCACCGAGTGTCCCACGCACCGGGCCAGCACCGCGTTGCGCCTGTAGTAGTCGAAGAGGCCGAAGCCGTGGCTGGTGCCGAAGGCCACGAGGTTCCACTCGGAGTGGAGCGTCACGGCGGTGACGGCGGCGGGCGGCACGCACTGCACCAGCACGCTGGGCTGGAAGCCGGGGCCGAAGGCCACGGGGCCGTTCTTGGGCGCCAGCCGGTCGTGGCCCTTCCAGGTGAAGCCCTCGCGGTCCTGCAGCAGGTCGACCGTGGCCACGCTGACCGCGTGCTCCGACCTCTCGTCGCTCAGCTCCATGACCAGCACCTGCAGGGGGATGCAGACGGGAAGGCGCTTGGCCCGCGGCCCCCACACCCTGGCACTGCCCAGCGCTACCAGCAGCCGCCTCGTGGGTCACTGGGGCTCCCTGCKGTACCCATGGGCAAGGGGTTGGGACACGCTCTGACAGTGCCACCCTGGGGACAGCAGCTGGCTCTTGCTGCAAGCCAGCGATGAACCCCGAGGCAGGAGCCAAACCGAAGCCCTTCAAGGACAGGCTTTTCCAAGGTGCCACAGGGCCCCATCTCAGCTCTCCATGGAGCTCAGAGGTGCCAAGCGTGGCCAGGCAGAGCAGCTCCTGGCTCTGTCCCTCTCTCCTCAGGCAATGACAGCACCCTGCAAGCGCTCCTACCTGCCCAGCGGTGCCAGCCACCACCATCCTGGCCGTGTACTTGCACAGCGCGATCTTCTGCACGCCCAGGCGCGGGTCGTCGCTGTAGGGATCAAAGCAGCCGACCTGCGGGCGAGAGCGGCAGCGGAGCCTTCGCGCTGCTCCRGGCGGCCCCTCTGCCGCCGGCCCCGGCCCCTTGGCCGCCCCCAGCACTGCAGGGACGCGCAGCTGGGACACTGCTGTCCTGTGGGCTTTGTGCCCAGCGAAGAGTCACGGCAGGGCTGCCCCCCGTGCCCAGCGCGGCAGATCTGCAAGCCGGGACGTGCAGAACAAGGGCCCCTTGTGTCCTCGCTGGGCATCAGGTGGCAGCTGTGCCCTGACGCAGGGGACACGTCCCCCGGAGCACGGCTGGGACGGCTCCTACRGGCTCATCCTCCCTGCCCTCCCTCCGGGTTTGTCCCCGCGGTGCCAGCGGCCGCTCCGGGCACGTTACCTTCCGGAAGGGCGGCCACTCCTCCTCGCCCGCCTGGTTGAGGCTGTCGTTGTGCTCGCAGTCTGTCTGGAAGATGTTGGCAGTGCCCAGCTTGTAGAGCGGCCTCAGCGACACCCCCGAGGCGTCCCAGAAGCGCACGGTGCCGTCCTCGTGCCTGGGGGCGAGGGGGGAGGCCGCGTTAGGGCCCCGCCACCTGCGGGGCTGACAAGAGGGGCCTGTGCGCGGGGCGCGCGCGGCCGCCGCCGTGCCAGGACGGGGGAGCGCGCGCAAAGCGCCGGCACCCGGCCGGGGACAGCACRGCGCGGCTGACGCATTCCCGCCCGGCTGCCAGGGCAAACAAGAGCCATTGTCAGCCCAGCCGGCGGCAGCCGAGGGCCTTCCCCGCGCGCCCCGGCTGCGGCTCCCGCCGCTGGGAACCGCTGCAAAGCGCCCGTGGAAGGGGCTGCGCGGCAGGATGCGGCCAGCACCCCCTCATCCTGGTGCATTCGAGGCTGCTGGGTGTCCAGGACCCCCTCTCCATGTCACACGGGGTGTTACAGGGTCATCCATGACCCACCAGGCTGGTCCAGGGCACTTACCCAGTAAGGAGAAGACCTCTCTGTGTGGGCTCCTGGGCCAAGTTCTTGCCTCCGTTGATGGGCCAAGCCTGGAGAGCCCGTCGGCAGGGAGCAGGAGGAAGCATTAAAACTGTGTGTCCCCCACAACACTCCCCGTCCTCGGGCAGCTCTGAGCCCAGCAGCCAGGGCTCATGACCAGACAGCACCAATGTGCAGCCTGGACCCCCCAGAGCCACCTCAACAGCTCCACGTGTCCCCAGGAAGAGCCACTACTCACCGCGGAGGAGAGCCGGGGGCTCTGCTGCTCCCCTGCGCTGATGATCCTCTCCCAGAGCTTGAGGGGCACGTTGGAGATGTGATAGGAGCAGGTGATGGCAGAGGAGTGCAGAGGTGCCAGGTAGGGGGCCGGGATGGTGGGCCAGCCCGGCGTCTGCAGGTCGATCACCACCAGCTCTTCCTCCACCAGGACCACCAGGGCACGCGGGTTCTCGAAGCCTGGGGGAGACACCGGGGCTGGCAACAGAGACCCCAGCTGCAGGGCCGCCCTGCCCRGAGCCGGCGCCGGCGGGACGAACCTCCCTCGGCCACGGCCGCGCCCTGCACGGTGAAGAAGTCGATGATGCGGGAGGTGAAGTCCAGCGTGGCGAGGTTCTGGCCCTGCAGCACGCTGACGCAGTGCCGGTCGCCGTAGCTGGCCCGCGGCATGCCGCCGTTGAAGATGATGAAGGGGTTGCTGCGAGGAAGTACATGGGCGTCAGGCACCCCTGTCCTTGCTGCGAGGGGAGCCCTGGGCTCTGCACGACACCTTGCACTGGAGGCTGGCAAGACCAGCACATCCTGCAGCCCAAATCCTGCCTGGCACCCAAGGTCCCTCAGCTGCACCACTTACCCAAGSCCACGGCAAGCCCGGGGACAGCCCAGCAAGCCCACGGCTGCTGCTGCCTCTGCGTGGCCAGAGCAGCCCCACGCTCTGCAGGCACTTACCCCGATTCACTGGTTCGCCACAGGATCTTGTTGATGGCTTTGCAAGGGAACGGACCTGAAATGCAGACAACCCCACGGCTGCAACTTTCCCACTGCACAAGAAGTCCAAGATCTTGGCTTCCTGAGCATGAGATGAAACCCAAGGGGCTGCAGGGACCTCCCAGCATCCAGAAACTGGGACAGTGAGATCAGCCCGAGCTGYGCAGCACCCAACAGATGAAGAACCAGCCAGTGCCACCCTAGAGCAGGGCACCAAGCTGCCCCTGGACCCTCCTTGCCCCAGTCCTTGGTGCCAAGCCCAGCATGGGGGTGGAGGGGACAGCCCCTTGCAAACGCACCGTACGGGATGGTGGACAGGACGGGCTGCTGGGTCGTCTGGCAGCTGCTGGTCACGGCCCACACCATGTAGCCGCCGTCGCTGTGGGAGCTCACGATGGTCTTGCCGCTGTGCTCCCAGGCCAGGCTTTCCAGTTGCTGCAAGAGACAAAAGGGGGCTTGAAACTACAGGGATGGAGGCTCCAGCCCCATGACAGCCCCCGTGGTGCAGAGACCCCCAAAACCAGCAAACTGGGGACCAGCAGCTCCAAGAGATGCTCCTGGTCCTCTAAAACCAGGCAAGCACCTGCTAAGCCATCTGCTTAGCCACTAACACCGCAGCTTGGGCCACCAGCTGAGCACCACCCTGGCAAGGCAGTGCATGGGCCCGGGAAGACACTGTGCTCCCGAGCAGCTGGAGGCACCAGCGGGCGCTGAGCTACCTGATTGCCCAGGAAGAGGTGATGGACGGCGCGCGTGCTCTGGTCCCAGATGACCACCAGCCCCCGGCTGTAGCCGACGAGCAGCTTGGAGGGGTCCTGCGGGTGCTCCTGCACGGACTCGACGGGCCCCAGCGCCTTCCCGCAGCGGTAGTCGTCGGGCACGCTGGCGAGGAGGGCAGCGCGGTGAGGAGCGGCGGGCGCCGGCGGGACAGGGCGCGCGCCCGGCCGCCTCTCACCTCTGCAGGATCTCGTCCTGGAGGAGGGTTCTCTCCTCGAGCAGCGCGAGGCCAGGGAGCGCCAGGAAGTAGAGCCCGCCGCCCTCGGTGCCCAGGCAGGCCACGTCACAGGAGGACTTCACCAGGATCACCGTCACCCGCGTGATGCCGGGCGAGCAGCTGGGGGAAGGACCGCGGCGCCACGTCAGCCGCGCTGCCCCTCTCCACGTGACACCCCCAGCGGGGGCTCCAGCCCCGCTCCGACCTTCCTCCCATCGCCCCCAGGCCCTGCTCAGGCGCACACCCGCCGTGAGGATGAGGATGATGCTCAGGGAAAGCAGCCAGGATGTTTGGTCATCACCCACTGTCAGCTCTCCTTCAGCCTAGATGCTAATGGCTCTGCCTACAGCCAATTATAGAGCCATTAATTACAGCCCCAGCCTTGCCAACACCTAACAAAGGTCACTGGAGTCCGGGACTGCAATTCTGCCCACTGCGGGCTCTTCAAAGCTCTTGTTTGCTGCAGCTGAAGAGCTGGATCAGAGCGCGAGGAGACCGGGCTGCTTTGCTGCAGGGGATGTGCAGGGGCAAGTGCTAGTGCAGGGGGTCCCGACCACCCCCTGACCACGAGCCAGGGCTCCAGGCCCCCGTCTTGCCAGGAACACTGGGGATGGGGAAAGGGGGGCCAGGCCCTGTGACCCCTGGCAAGCGCCGGGCTCCGAGCCCTGYTGTGGGTGGGCAAGAGGGGCCAAGGACTCGTGGCCGGGCGTTCGGCTGTGCTCGGGGCCGGTCACGCTCCTTTACCCGCCCCGGGACCCGCAGACCCCCTCGGCCTGCGGGACCATCCAGCCCTAAAGCTGGATCTGGCCTTGCTGGGCTCGGAGCAGCCCCCAGGATAAGCCCCATCCAGCAGAACAGGGCGCGTGCCTGGAGCCGCGGAGCACCCGGCCTTGGCGCCGCTGCTCTCCCAGGCACCGCTAGCCCTGCAGCGGGACGGCGCCCCGGGCGCTATCCAGCCCTTATCACCTCCGCCCGGGAGCTGCCCGGACGGGAGCCGCCGGCTGGGAGAGACCCGGGATCGCTCCCCGCGCCAGCCCTGACCTCGAGCTCTCCCCCAGGCAACTGCTGGGGCCGCTATCAATGGGACGTTGGCCGGGATCCCAGCGGGACCTGGCGGCTCCCACGCGGCGTTCCCAGCCGCYGTGCCGGGGTGACGGCCRCACCGGGGCCACCGCGGGGTCCCCGCTCCCCCGCTGCCACCCTGGGTCCCGGGACCCAGCTCCATCGCGGCTGCTCTGCGCCCATCCCTACACGGCYGAATGCAGAGGTTCGGAGCCTCGTTATTTTTTCTCTTTGGTTGTTTTTAAAAGCAAGAAACAAAATAAAAACAGTGCAAAACCCTGCATCTGGCAGCACGGGAGCCAAACCCCACCCCGGCACATCGCGGCTCCGCCGTAAACTCTGGCAGACCTCGCCGGGAGCCGCCGCGGCCGCCCGGGGAGGGGGCGCGCCGAAAAGAAAGGGAAGAAAAAAACAAAAAAGAGGGAATTTTGCAGAGCCCAGCGGAAAGGCGAGACCCCGGCACCGCCGTCGCCACAGCAACGGAGCGGGAGGCGGGAGAGCCGGGCACAAAAGGGCTGGAAGCGCCGGGAGCGAGACGCGGAGTCTCCGGAGTGGCCGGGGTTCGGCCGGCGCTTGTGCCGCCTTTGGGACCCTGAGGCTTCCGAGGAGAGCGGGAAGAGGGGCGGGAGCTCCCCAGGGACAGAAGGAAGGAGGCAGGCGGGACGAGTACTTAGCGCTGTCGAACCCTGGGCGCCCCGGCAGGCCGCAGCTGCGCGTCTCCTCCAGGTGCGAGCAGCCCTCCTTGTGGTAGATCTCCCAGAGGTGCAGCGTGTTGTCGTCCAGCAGGCASAGCAGCCAGCCCTGCGGCGGGCACACGAGGGTGTCAGCGAGGCGGGCGGCGGCGCCGGGCTCCCCCCGCGCGCCCCTACCCACCTGGCCGGGCACGAAGTGCATCTGCGTGACGGTGGCCGCATCCCTGTGCAGCCCGCTGAACTCCACGCCCGGGGCGCCGTAGCTGCCGAGGCCGTCAAGGAAGCGACGGGGGACGAGGTCGAGCGCGGCCGGAACAGCCGCATTAGCCCAAAGGCCACTGCATTCCCCCCACCTGCGATGCCCGCTGGGCACAGTTTAACCCCAAACCCGCAGCAGCCCTTGCCGGTGTCCCGCGGTCCCCCCAGGAGGCCRGGCAGGACGTCCCTTGGCGCCCCAGCCCCTCGGCTGGGGAAACAAGTTGAAGACAACGCAGCAATGCAGGCTGTTTCGGTGGGGTGGGATATTCCCTGCCGGGGTTAGGAGCGCCAGCCCRGTAGGAACCACGGCCTTCCCAGGTCATCTGAGGCATCAATGGGGCCATGGATGGGCTGGGGGTGCCACGGAGCAGCCACATTCCTCTGGACAGGGACAACGGCCTCGGTTCCCAGCACCTCCAGCACCCCGAGCGTTCCCAYGGGCACCTTCCCGCACCACGACACCCCACGGGGACACACAGCAGTGCCCCTGCTCAGGACGGGGGGACACACGGGGACCCCCGGTGACCCCTGTCCAGCCCGAGCCAGGCGCAGAGCAGCGGGCACSGGCATCGCGTTGACGGCAGCGCCGGGCGTCCCCAGGGTGAGGGCAGGGAGCCCTTCCCTCCGGCCGGGAAGCGGCCGGGGCCGCGTGGGGCCTCCCCGGCGCCACCCCCTGCTCTGGGAGGGCCGCGGAGCCGCCCGGCGCGCGCCGGGGTGGGGATCGGTATGTGCTGCCGCACTCGCCCAACTGGTCCCGGCTCCCGCGCAGGCGGAGCAGGAACCGAGCGCGGTGCTGCTCCGGCACCCACAGCACCCGCGGGAGAGCTCGGAGCAGCTCCCGGTTGCGGCTCTCTGCAGYGCAGCCCCAAGGGGGGTCGGTGCAGCCCGGGCACCGCGGCTGCAGCTCCRTCCTGCGGGCCCACGGGGCGGCCGTCTCCCTTGGGTGCCCGGGGGACACCCAGCGCCAAGCACAGCCCTCCTCGGGGTCCCCTGCGCGCTGCCTRTAACCACTGCAGGAGCACGGCCCGGTGCTCGTGGCACGCGGAACCGGCCCGGCAGCTCGGCCAGGACCGACAGGTGGGAGCTGTTCGGCAGCGGCGCCCAGGCCAGGCCGCCCGGCGACGTCCCCGAGGAGCCAGACACCCGCGCACGACACCGGCACCAGGGCCGGGCAGGACGGGCCGCCGGATGAGCC
>NW_020454316.1:2237332-2238239 GCF_003342845.1 Nothoprocta perdicaria
CAGCACCGCTCCGACCAGCTCCACGGGCCCCAGCACCGGCTCTCCCGGCACCGCCGCCTCGGAGGCCTCTGCTCTGCGGGCAGGAGCAGGGGAGCAGCACGAGCTGCTCCAGGAGAGCAGCCTGCGGCGCAGGAGCACGGGCCAAGCGGCCGCTCCAAGCGGGACAACAGCCACTAGCTATGGATGCTGGGGACAGCAGCCCCGAGGCCGCAGCGAGGGGCTGCTGGGCGCTCACACCCGGCACAGCCTCATTGCAACAGCGGCAGCAGCACCCTGTGCACCCCAAAAGCCCCCACGCAGGGTGCACAGGCACCAGCGCTGCACCCAGTGCCAGGGTATCTGCCTGCTTCCCAGCCGGCTCCTCCGAACGGCTCCCGCCGCCGCCTGCTCCCGGGATGGAGCAGGAGCAGGGCCGGCGGGAAGTGGCTGAGGCTCGGGAAGGACGGGAGCGGGCGGATGTCCGTTGTGCCCGGCCCCGGCGGGAAGGGTCCCCCGGACAGAGGGGGGTCCCGCGGCCGCATCTTGTGCAAGCGGCCCCTCTGCTGCAGGACCCACGAACTCGCCTGCCAGGGCTCCCTGCAAGGAGCCATGGGGATCCCCACAAGGAGCCATGGGGATCCCCACAAGGAGCCATGGGGATCCCCACAAAAGCTGCTCGGTGCAGCCGTGTCCAGCGGGACAGCCCAGCCTGTGTCCCAAGCAGAGCCGGGCTCCGGCGAGGGGGCTGTCCCGCCATCCCCCCCGCAGCCGCAGGGCGCGCGGGGCGGCCGGCGGCGACGTCGCGGCCGCACAGAGACACCCTCTTTGTGCGCGGGGAGGAGCCGCCGGGCGCCCCGGCCCCATCCCAACGCCCACCCCGCATTCCTGCGGCGCGGGGCCTCCGCGCGCAGCGACGAGCCGAGCGCTG
>NW_020454316.1:2238370-2242513 GCF_003342845.1 Nothoprocta perdicaria
GCGGAGCGCAGCGCGGCCCGCGGCCAGCCCAGCGCCGCTCCGCGCGGCTCCGTGTGGCGCCCGGCCGGCCCGGAGGCTCCGCGTCGCATCCTGCACGTCCCGGCTCCGGGATCTCCAGCCCGGCGCTCCATGCTCAGCTCCCGCGCTCTGTCCCACTGGTCCCATCACCACTCGTGTGAGGGCTGGGTAAACACTGCAGCCAGCACAAAAGCACCGGGATTGGGACCCAAACACCCATCAACAGCTGTGGGTGCCCAGTGGCGACACGGGGAGGACGGGCCTCGCTCCGGAGAGCAGGCGGCTCCAGGCGCTGGGAGGCACCGGGCACCCCGGGCGCTGCCCCCCACACAGCACTGGGGAGAGCGGCGGGATGACAGCCCCGCTCCCACATTTCCAGCCCCGCTCCCACATTTCCAGCCCCGCTCCCACGTCCTGCCTGGCTGCTCCCAGCTCCCCAGCAGCTCCTGCTGTCCCTGCACCATCTCCAATCCGCATCCCGCAGGCAGGAGGGCTCCCCGCTCCACTCCCGGCCCTTGCAGTCCCCTCCAGCTGGGAATGCTCCCTGCATCCACGAGGCCCTCGGGGCCTTTTCCGCGCTGCTCCATCGCACAGCGCAGCCGACGGCGGCTATTCCAAGCGGGAGCGGCTCCACTCACACATCTGGAGCCGCCGCGGCGCCTTCTTCCCGCTCCCACCCACTCCCTTCCCGCCAAGACGCCCGGGCCAGATGTGGCCCAGCTGCCGCGGCCCCGGCCTCGCCGGCCTCCGCGGAGGCCGCGGCCTCCGGAGAGCTCTGACCTGCCGCCGGCGCGGCCGCGGGAAAGGATACATCTTGACGGCGCCCGCCTTGGTGCCGATGGCCATGATGCGGAGCTCGGCGTCGTAGGCCAGCGCGCTCGGCTGGTTGGGGAAGCCGTGTTCCACCGTCTGCGGGACACGGAGGTCAGAGCCGCCTCGCGGAGCTCCCCGGCATCCCCGTCCCCGCTCCCTATCCGTGGAGACCSGAGCAGACCGCGTCCACATCCCCCTCGCTGCTCCGGAGGCGGCCGGGAAGCTCCGCCAGGATGAGCGAGGAGCCGGTGACCCCCTTGGCCACGGCAGGGCCCATGCAGATCAACCGCAGCCGGCCCCGCTCCAGCCCTCGGGAGCCCTGGGAAGGGAATGATGGGGCCGCGGATCCCAGTTGGCCGCGGGGCCGGCCCCGCTTTGGGCGCTGGGCACTGACATCCCRCGGGTGCAGCCGCCCTGGCCGCGCCGCCCACGACATCAACCTGAGACCCCYGGCGCCGCGGCCAGAGGCAACGATGGGAGCAGGGAAGGACGTCCAGGATGGCACCTGGACACCAACCTCCCCGATGCAGCCCAGCGTGTCCGTAGCTCCGTCCCTTCCCCAGCATCAGCCTCTCTGCCCAGACCCTCGGGGCACGGAGCCGGCCAAGCCTGCACGGAGCCGCGGCCAGGAGACCCCCTCGGAATCCCAGAAGGGCTGAGGTTGGAAGGGACCCCTAGATCTCATCCAGTCCAGCCCCCCGCTCCAGCASGGACACCCAAGGCACAGGGAGGCCAAACCCCCACTCCGCTAACGGCCCCAAAATCCATCACGGGCACCGGAACGTCGCGGGCCCCGTGGCGGCCCCGTCGCGGAGCGGCCCGCTCGCCCTTCCGGGGAGAGGAGGCAGAACCAGGAGAGCTGGACATTCAAGTGACTCGGAGCCGAGACTTCCCCAGCCGGAGCGGCGCGGCGGGGCCTGCGGGCATCTTCCCAAGGAAGTCGCGGATGGCGGCGCTCCGGCAGCGTGCCCGGGCTCGCCGCGCCGCGAGCGGCTGCGCCCCGGCGCCGCGGGAAGCGCAGCAGGAAGGGCACCCGGGCACAGCGGCCCCGCCACGGCTACGAGGGCCGCGCTCCCTTCGCATCCCTGTGCATCTCCCATCGCATCCCTCTGCATCTCCCTTCGCATCCCCCTTTGCGGAGGCTCCACAAGCCACAGCAGCGCGGCACCGTTCACCACACAATTCCTGACCCCCAGCGCTCTTCTCCAAGGTGGATTTCACGAGTCCTTTGGCACCCCCAAACTGCATTCCCTGCCCGGATGAGGGGCTCTGACCCGCAGCACGAGCACCAGGAGGCTTCGCCAGTAGCCTCCAGCCTCTGCCCAGCTGCATCCGAGCGCTTCCCTACGCAACATCCAGGCACAAACGACACCCCAGGGCCCAGGAGCCACCGGCACCTTCGCCATCCCCGTGACACCCCCAAATCCCTGGCAAAGGGCCCCAAAGCCTCCCCCGGGAGGCATCCTGTGCTCAAGGACACAAACTACAGGCTCAGGCTGCACGGGACAGGAGCAGCTCAGGGCTGCCGCAAAACTGCTTTGGGGGGACCCAACAGGGCACCCACGGGTGCCCTTGAGGTGGGCAGCGACAGGGACACCGGCCCCGGCCCGGGGACCCCCCGTCACACGCGGTCCGGGTCGGCGCCCGCAGCCTGTTCACGTCGCTGGCACCGGGTCCCAGGGCTGGTGCCCCGACCCGGCCCCGTTGCACCCAGCGCCACAGCAGAGCACAGCCGAGGCAGATGAGGAGCTCGCAAGGGAAAACAAGGCGGGAATGGGAGGCAGGAGGGCAGCCCAGAGCAYGTGGAGCAGCTTCCCGGCCATGAAGTGCCCGCTCCGACGCGCGCGGGAAGAGCCTCTCCGAGCACGGATCTCCCAAGCCRCTCCGGAGCGGGAGCAACCCCCATGCCGGCACAGCCCGGCTCTGGCAACGCGCTCCGCATGGATCCGGTGGGCCCAACGGGAAGGCCAGCTCCGGCTGCGGCTCAACCAGGGCTTCCCTCGGGATGATCCCGTGCCGAATCCCACGGGAACGGGAGCGCAGGGGGCAGCTCCCASCACGCTGCGGTTCCTGCTGATCCGCGAGCGGCCGGCGCGGGGGCCGACGAGGCCGCTCTCCGCCGCCCAAGGACGCGCTGTTTGGGYGCCCGCTCGGCCGGGGGCYGWTCCCGCTCGGCCGGGGGCYGATCCCGCTGTTTTCCGGCRCCTCAGGGTCACCCGGCGCACACAGAGCCCCGTCCCGCRGCGGGCGGCGCTGGGCGGCGCGGCGGTCCCGGGCCCTTCCCGCCACTCCGGAGCCCCTTCCCGCAGCCCTGCCAGCTGCCGGGGATATTGAGGCCGGCGGCAATCCCATCAGGACCAGTTAGCGCCAGGGGGTCCATTCCGCCGGCCCGGCCGCTTCGCGCCGAGCTCATTAAGAGCAGCCTAAATCCTCGTGCCGTCTACAGCAGCAGATTACGGGGACCGGCTGCTCCGCATCCCGCGCGCTGGGAAGAGCAGGGAAGGGGAGAGCGATGCCGGGCGCCCCGGCACTGGGAGCCCGGCTGCATCCGCAGTGCCGCGTCTCCATGGGGAGCTCCAGCATCCCGGGATGGGGGCAGCCGGAGGGCTGGGGGCTCCGGAGCAGGAAGGGGGGTGGCGATTCCTGGCACGCTGGCTGCGCAGCAGGAGCCAGGGAAGYGCACGGAAGCCGGGAAGCGGCCGCGGCAGCTCCGGGCATACCCACACACCTACGTGCTGCTTCCCGAGGCCGGGATGAGCCGCTTCCCGAGGCCGGCCGCGGCCCCCGGGAAGGGTAAATCCGAGAGGCCCCCGGGCCGCCTGGGGCTGCACAATAGAGAGCCGGAGCGCGGCGGGAAGAGCCGGGAAGAGCCRCGGATCCCCGGGGGGCTCTGCCCTGGGGGGGCTCGGATCCGCACCCCATGGGGGGGGTTCTGGGCGCCCCCCGTGCCCGGCGGGGACGGCCGCGCGTGGTGACAAAGGAGGGGACGCGCGCCCCGCTCCCGCCGTCCCCTCGGACGCAGCATCCCGCAGGGAAGCGGGACCCCGGCCCCGCGGGGGGGTCCGGCTGCCGGGATGAGGGGCGTGCGGCGGGATGGGGACACCCTGGGGCTCCAAGGGGGGGGAAGCCCCAGCCCTGGAAAAGGGGGACGATGGGAGGGGCGCAATCGGGGTGTCCCTCAGCGCGGGGGCGGCACCGGGGACCCCCCTGGCGGTGCCGGGGGGCCCCATCCTGCCGCAGGGCCCTCCAGCACCGCGGGGCTCCCGGTGCCGCGGGCGGGGACGTCCCGGGGAGCCCCCCGGAGCCCCCCGC
>NW_020454316.1:2243572-2261790 GCF_003342845.1 Nothoprocta perdicaria
CCCCATTGCCCCCGCACCCCGGGCGGCCACCGTGGGAAGTGTCGGGGTGTGAATCAGGTTGTGCCACCCCATGTGGCATCACCCACACAGGGCACAGCCGCCCCGCGCTCCCCTTCCGGTGACTAACCCCGACTCGGGATGCAGCATTCCCAAGGACGGCTCCCCAGCCCCATAGGGAAGCCCGGGAGCCAAGGAATGGCATCCTATGCCTCGGTTTTCCCCCCGCCGCTGTCGCCGCAGCGCATTCCCTGCCGTCTCCCTCTTGCGGGAGGAAGGCGCAGGGCAGGGCCCGCGAGGCCGAAGCATGAGGAGGAGCGCGGAGGTGCCGAGCCTCATCCGCGCCTCCCGGGCGGGATAACGCTCCCATTCCCGGCTGCACGGAATGGGGCGGCYGGCCACAATCCGGGTGCTGCGGATCCAAGGGGACATCGGGCACCGCTCGATGCTGCTCCAGGAGCGAAGCTGGGCAGGGCAATGAGACGGATGCACCAAGAATCCATTTGATTTTTGCTCTCTGAGGCCACCAAGCGCAGGCAGGAGGAGAGGGGRACACGAGGGGACGCCAGCGCCTTAGTCCTGGTTTCTAGGACAGCGCAAGAGTTTGCATTTAACCGCCCCGATCTCCAAGGAGCTGGAGCCTCCCTTTATTTAGAACCGCTTCCCCGTCTCCGCAACCTCTTTTCTGCCGCTGGGGAAGGCAGGCACAGATCCGACGGCCGGGTTCCGCGCTCGGAGCGTTCCCAAAGCCAGGGGCCGGGAGCRGAAGGACACGGGCGCTGGCGGCGAGCCCGGCACCACCACACAGGCAGGCACTGATGCTTTCTGCTTTTATTCAATTAATGCAGCAATCTATACAAGAGGAAAAAAAAATAATAACAATGAAATCATGAAATTCCAAACCCTGACAGAGAAGAACCAAATTCTTCCTAAGAACCAGCCAGAATTAAAAGATTCCCCCCACGTCGGACTGTACATAAAATAATCTCTGCCCCCATTTACAGCGTTTCACACAGTACTTTTTGTATCCCAAACTTCAGAACTGTACAACTTTGTTACAAACCACGCTTTTTCCTAGGAAAAGCTTACAGAAAAAAATATTGCCACTTTCTTTTCTTTTTTTTATTTGTAACAACAGAAAAAAATTAGAATCTTTAAAAAAAAAAAAACCAAAGCTAAAGTGAGCCAGAACTGGTAAGTGTGGACAAGGGAGCGGGAAGGGGCAGACACATTCGCTTCTCAGCCTAACCCTTCTTCTCCACCTTCAATGGGGAACTAGCTGCGTTTGGCATAAAAAGGACTTTTTGCCCCAAAAGGTGGGTGCAAAACTCAACGCTCAGGCCCAGCTCTGCCATCGTCGAGGCGCTGCAGCCGTTTGGAGCCGCGGGCCGGGGCTCGGCCAGCGCCGCGGTTGGAGCGAGGGCGGCTGGTGCCGGCTCCGTGGGCTCCTCATCCGCGGAGCCAGCTGAGATCTTGGCAAAGGAGGCGGCTTCCCATAAGGAAGCGGCCTCTGGGTGCCAGGCCTCTGGGTGCCAGCTCGTGTGTGCGTCACGGCTCTTACCAAGGGCTGGACGGGAGGTGAGCAGGCGGGGAGGGCCGGCGGCGGCCACCGGCATTTTCCTGCCGCGTGCCATCCGCCCAGGCACAGCGGAAGTCGGCTCCGGGAATCCGGCCGCCTCAGCAAGGCAGGGATTTGCTTGCGGGCGCTGATCCGGGCGCCGCTCCCTTGCCAGCTCACCCCTCTCCGCCCCGCAAACAGCCCTTCCTCCTCGTGCCACGGTCAGGTGGAGCCCACGCGAGTTTCCATTTGATCACCGCGTCTTCCCAAGACGCAGGCAAAGGCAACAAAGCCAAATTCCTCCCTTTGCAAAGAGGGCCCAAGCCCTCGCCTACCTCCCGGTTTCTTAGGAAAGAAAAGTTCTTCCGCGGTGTGGGGTGCGCGGGGCTCTGCGGGAGCTGCGGCTGGTGCTCTGGGCAGGTTACACGGGCTACATGCGTGGAGCGCACGGGGAGGAAGCGGCACCGGAGCGGAGCTGCCTCCTGTCYGCCCTGCCCTCGTGTCCCCCGCCTGCGCCCAGGGCCCCCCGGGGACACAGACGGGACAGATGGAGCAGACAGGGGGACACCAGCATTCCGAGCTGTGGGTTTGCCAGGCAGGTTGCGGTGGGAGATCGAGACRCCCGGGGCCACGTGAAAAGCGTTATCTTCTGCTTTGGAATCAAGGTTTTGCTCTGATGTGGTTCAGTGCAAAAGTTAAAAAAAAGAAACCATGTATCTACACATATACATACGTGTGTGTGTGTATATATATTTATAAAATGTCTGTACAAGTGGGGAAAACGGCCTGCCTACGTACCGGGGCCTCCCAGCCCGCGAGACGCTTTGGGCCAGCCCCGCTGTGTCCCCCTCTCTCTCCAAGGATTCGAGGCCCGAGCAGTCAGTCGGCAAACTGAAAAGGCAGCGCAAGAGAAGCGAGCGCGAGCCCGGGACACGGCTCGGCCCGGCCCCGGGCCGAGGAAGGCAGGGCAGAGCGCCCCAACGTGCCACGCAGAACAAAACCACCACCCACGCAGGCTGCGGCGAGGCCACGGTTTGCGCCCGCCTCGAGGAAGGAGCGCGGGCACGCGGCAGTGGAGACGCAGCCAAGAGCCATCCCGCGGGATCGCGGCGATGCCGTCGCCTCGGGAGCTGGGGAAGGGGCCCCAAAGGGGCAGGCTGCCCCCRCTTTCACCAGCGTACAGTATTATCCGTATTGCAGAGGTAGGCTTAAGGAGGAGGAGCGGGGGGAGAGGAGAAGGGCGGGCTGCGCGTGGGCACCKCCGACGGAGCGGCCAACGCGGCCACCAGGCACCGAGCGGGTGGCGACACTGACGCCCCAGGACACGGGCCCCTCTTGGGACACAKCCAGACAGGCAGCCGGGAACAGCCATTCCCAGGCATCCTGCTGGGGCCCCAGCTTGCCAAGGATGTTTTCGGATGGCGCCGCAAAGAGGCAAAGGGATCGATGCTCCCTGCCGCTGCTCTGCCCGCGGGGGAACGCCAAGCTTCCCGAAACAGGGATTCCACAGCCAAGAGCTGGCCTGGATTCTCTGCAGCAAGCGAGGAGGGCAAGGAACATCCCATGCTAAGCGCAGCCTGAAAATAGCTTCTCTTTTAGAAAACARAGCAAAAGCACGAGCGTCCAGACCTGTGTGCAGAGGGGGCCGGGAGGCTGCTCYGAACGCGCCGAGTTCTCAGGCGGGAAGGCAAGCGGAGCAGCGGGGACCAAGGGCAGGGAGCGAGGGCCTCACGCACGAAACCTCCCGAGACGGCAGCGACTTCCAGGGCCCTGGCAGCGACGCGGCGGGAGCCCAACGCGCCCCAGACGCTCCCTGGCCGAGCGGCGGTGCTGCGGGATCGACGCCTGCGCCTCCTCTGACCGAGTTCCTCACGACAGCAGCAAACCGGTTTCAAAATATATTACATCTTTTTATTGCCAAGCGTGCAGACCATGAAGTGTGGGGAACACAATGCTACGGAAAACTACATTTTGAAGGAAGGCAAAGCAGTAAAAATTATTTTAAAATAAGACTACCCCTTATGACTGCCAACACTTGGGTTCAAAGAATCAACTYGAAGTTTCTTAAAAGTAGGGTTCTAAATATGGTGTTGGGCCCCAAGCTTTGAAAACACCGGGAACTTCAGGCCAGGGTAACACAAACCAGCTGGGAGGAGAAAAGCAAGAAGGGAGCCCTTCTCACATTAACTCCCCAGGGCCAAAAGCCTGATTCTTCTCAGCATTTCCCGCAGCATCCAGAAGACTCCGCCCCAGGAAAACACTCCAAGGGGGCACGCAGCCCTCTGCCGTGCGAGCTGCGGGATACACCGGAGCTGACGTTCCCTCCTGGGCCAAACCGGAGCCTTGTACCGCCCTACGGCGTCCCCGGAACCGGCCCTGGTGGGAAGGAGCGTGGCCGAGCTGCCCAGCAGCCCGGAGGCCACAGCCGCTCCCTGCTCTGTTCCAGGGGCTGGGAAAACAGAGCAGGTCCCTCGGGCCCGGACACTGGTGCCTCAAGCTGCTCCGCCTGGCAGGGGACCGCGGGCCTGTCCCCCGCGCGGTCAGGACAGCGCTTCCAAAGGGGCGCCAGGGCGGGCACGGCGTTTGCCCTGCATCTCCTCACTCCAGCAAGCAGCTCGTGTCCAACRCGCTCACTCACACAGCAGTCCCTGCGCTCCCATACGGACCCCAGGTCCCTGCCAGACCCGCCTGGAGGAAGCCAGCCAAGACACCGGCCTTCCTCCGTCCCCCACCAAAACACATCCCTGCTCAGCGCAGCACTGAGAAGCCAGAGTCCAGGTACATTCCTCGTGGAGAGGGCGCTGCAGGGACACAAGGCTGTGAGCCCAAGCTGGCTTGCAAACAGGGACTGGAAGTCTACGGCGTTTAAAACTGGTACTAAAGTGCAACAAAAATGTCCTAAACCTTTTGTAATCAATTGCAGAGGAAGGGTCTGCAAAGCTTCCAACTTCCAGTTACCGTAGGGCACCYTGAAAAAAAACAACCTAACAACAACTAGGTAAGAGCAGACCGAGGAGCCCTTTGGTGAAGCAAGAAATACGAGGCCACCACAGAGAATTTCAGCTCCTGGGGTCAAACATCATATTTAGAACATCTGAAAAGGAAGAAAGTTAAAGCAAAAAACAAAAATACAATTCTTGAATCTTGCGCAATGAAACACTTAAACTTTTTGGTGTTTTCAAAAAGGAAAAAAAAAATCCCAACAGACAGCCTGGCACAACGTTATCTGCTTCCTAAGGGAGAGATGCCCATTTGACCCATGACTCAGGACACCATGTGCACTGGACATGTTCCATCCTTCCGTATGTCTCAGCATTCCTCCATTCATAAAAACAAATTGCTAGATCCTTCCTGTTCATTCTTCAGCCTGAAAGGAAAAACCAAAACTGAAGCTAGATGGAAAATAGCCAGAGGGAGGAGAAATTTTTCACAGACTGGAGGCCAATCTCATCAGCAACGTGAGCCTGGAACGCGCATTCCTCAATGTCGCCTCATTTTAACTTTCCTGGCTGGACTGCCATCCTCCTCCTCTTCATCACAGTCCTCCGTGTATTCGTAAGACCTTCGCCAATAGTTCTCAGAGCTGAAGTTGCTCCGTCTCCTATGTTTTGGTAAGAGGACCGAGCGCCTGTTCTCTTCTTTATCCATTTCTAGAATCCGCGGCCTAAGGAAAGACAATGAGAGAGAGGSGGAGTAAGAGCACAAATCCAGGGAGGGAGGAAGAGCACAAATCCACGTCCACGTTTTCCTCTCGACACTGCGCTCTGGGTGCTCAGCTGGCAGACAGACCCCCCCACCCCTTCTTAAGGGCAGTTTAGGACCCCAAGACACATTCCTTGCACAGAAAGGTCCGTGTTTGTGTCTCTCCTTTAACCCGCCAACATGTCTGTAGGTCRGCTCAAACAACAGCTCCAAACTCCTTTGTCCTCTCGCCAGTTCTCTCCGACATTAGCGCAGCCCGGCCAGTATTTCTGCAAAGCTGCCTCTGTTCTCACTTCACACTAGGACAGCTCASACAGCATGAAACGCTGCACAAACCGCTTATCTTATTCTAGGCAGAAACTCCCGAGTTCCTCTAACACGCTGCTATCTGATATCAGTGCTATTGTTATATCATCTTGGAGGATTTTAGGCCAAAGGAAAGAAAAATGCTTCTTAATGGTCCTCATGGCTTCCATATACACAGAGGCCTGTGCACAGCCCCCCTGGATGAGGTTCGTGTCCCCCATCTCYTCCACATCAAGCTGAGAAGCTGTTCTCAGGCGCTGTCCTGCATGGAGGGAAGTTCTCATTTCTAGGCCAGCCTCTCTTCTCGCTCTGCGTTTCCAGCCCGAGTTCTGGWGAATGAGCACTGCTCATGACCACGAAACCCCCCGCCCTCCTCCCTCGCTGGGACAGGCTGAAACAAGGGCTGGGACTGTGCAGCAGCCAAGGCCCGGGCCTGAGCCAGCCCTTGGGTTTACAGGACGCGAGCAGAATGCGGTCGCCCTCCTCGGGAAGCCTCGGACGTTAGAGAATACCAGAAACGCTGCGTGACAGCTCAGATCTCAGCTGGCAGATTTGCTATCGCTCATGGTTACCAGTGCATTCATACAGAGAGCAAGGTAGTATTTAAACACTGCTCTTAAACGGAGCCTTGCTCCGTAGCTCCCAAACCTCAGCAAGGAGCTGCTTCAAGGTCAGGCTTATGCATTCGTGCAGTCTGGTTACACTAAAACAAACAAACAGAAGATCCACATGCAGCCCTAAACCCAAAACAGGTCTGAGAAGCTTCCCAAGAAGGTCTTCACCCTTCCTGGTTAGCAAAATCCCACATTCTCTCCACAGACTAGTTCCATAATGTGCTTCACCACAGCTGCACAGGTTGCCTGGCAATAGAGGTCAAAAATAATTAGCTGCAGGGAAACTATTGTTCTGAATGACTGCATTTATCGGGAGCTGGCCAAATCTATTGCTTCTTCATTATGCCACTCACAGGATAAACAATGTAAGCTGCTTACAGCCAGAGCTTAGTCTCCACGAGCCTAGAAGGAACATATAAAGAATCCCAGCCAAATACAACAGACCGGAGCGGCACAGAAAGTGCCTGGGAGGTCACTCCAGGTAGGATCAGACAGAAGCATCASAGCTCCCAGCAAAGCGGGGCAAAACAGGGTGTTTTAAATGCAATGTTCAGCCTCTCTTACTAGAGACCAGGAACCTCAGAGGTGTCAGGACCTAGGGGGCCATCCAACTTTGCCCTTAGGGAAGATCTTCCTACCTGTGGGCAGCATCAGGATCTGCTTTGCGATGGGACCGCTTTGGTTTCAGGATCTGGTCCCTGTTGCTTCCTGACAGGCGGTCAGAGGTGTAACCTGGTGGCAACACAGAGCTACTCAGCGATTTTGTTTCCAATCGAGGTGCATCTAGTCTTGTTCTGCAAATATTTAAAGAGAGAAAAAAATGCAAAGAGTTTCTGGAGAATCGCTACCATGCTGCAGTAGACATTTATCCTGAATGYACTGACGCCCAACCCTCAGTCCCAGCCACACAGCTCAGAAAGACGGTCAGGAATATGACACTCAACAGCAGCACAAACAGCAACTTTCTGATATTTAACTTTAACCTCTCCTGTCTTGGTTGGAGGGAAGCTGAGGGCTTTGGGGTCAGTGTAAGGCACAAGGTGAACCTGGAAGGGCAAGCACGGTGCTGAACTCGCTGCAGTCGCCGTCATGGGACACGGAGCAGTGCTAGAGCCCCCTGTGAGATTCCATAATTTGCAACTCCAGGTAAGCCACCCGGGAGACGCACTGCAAAACCCACCATCCCCTCCAACAGGAATAAACTGCTTCTACTTCCAATCTCCCTACACTCGGGAAGCCTCACGGGCGTCACGCGCTTCCCAGTTTGGCTAGGAAAGAGGTTTAAAATCAAGAGTCAAAGGACAAGCCACGAAGACGTCTTGCTAGCAGGAGATGCCCGCTGTCCCTTCCAACACCCCTGCACAGTCTCACACGGGAATAGAGACAGGTTAAAGCTACACCAGAAAAAGCACAGCCCACCCCAGGGCTGAGCTGCCTCCCTTGCTGGCTGTGGCCAACAACCTCGACACCCACAGGGGAAGAGGCAACAGGCCAAGCACCAAGCGGGCGGCAGGAARGACCACTTGCCAGCAGAGCATCTTCTAGCACCACGTCCAAGCGCAGCGCGGTTACCAGGCTCAGTTTGAGGCAGYGCTAGAGGCTCTTTCCAAAGGCAGAGAGAAGTCTAAGCACCACCAAATTAGAGCAAAAGGGGGTGCCCGTGTTTCAGAACAGCAAATTTCAAGAGGATCAAGCCATTTCCTGGAGGGAAAGTAGTCTGATGCTTCTCTAGCCTCACTCCAAGGARTTAGGGTGAACACCTAAGAAGTTGGGGTTCGAGAGGGGATGGAATCTCCTCTTTTGCTCTGGCCTTGAATTTTAGTATTTGTAGAAGTTTCCACCTGAGMAACCCAACCTAACGCCCTGTTAGGAGGCACCTGCTGGTACCAAGCAAGCTTCCTCTCTGCCATTCCCACCTGGGCAGCCCATTCCGTTAACAGAGCAGCTCCTGGACCAGCAACAACAGCTGGGCACCGCAGCCCGAGCGTGTCCAGGACACCAGAAATAAGAAACACTCCCGCAGCCCCCAGGCTGGAGTCCGTGGCTGCCCGCGACGCGCTCGCACGGAGCWGTGCCCAGGACTGCACAGAGCCCAGCTGAGCCACCACAGCACTGCAGATGCTGCCCTAGTCGAGCTGGGGCTTAAGCACCTCCCAAACATGATGACAACTATAGGCCTGAAGTGAAGAAAACCGTCAAATGGGCTGCAAGGGCAAGAGAACACAACCAAGAGCAAGACAGATACGAGCTACAGCAGCAGGTATTAGAATCAACTATCCTAAATGGAGAGGAAATTACCTACAAAAGTTCTAGATGAATAAAACAGGTCCCAGGTGTAATGGCTTACAARGAAGTGCTTACAAATGGCATCCCAAGACCTCTAAAATGACTTTCAAGATCGCTCGGATAGGTCTCGTTTCCRTCCCCACCTCCCACGTTACCTCTTTCAGCATCTCTCCGAACCAAGAGCATCRTTCCTTCCTCTCATCCCCCAGCTCAAAGCGCTCCCAAACCTCACTGGCTCCCTGCAGCCCTGCACTCTGGCACGCAGGAAACACTGTAAACATCACCCCACTACAGCCCTGAAGTGTTTATGACCTACACACTGCTCCTGAGCACCCTGCAAATGCAGCCACTGCTCCAGCACACGCAGCTCTGCTGTCCTGCTGCCGTGAGCACAAACCGCTTCCAGGGCCCCACGTCTGGAGCAGGGGCAGCTTCCGACCCAAATGCCCAGCCTGACAGCCTGTCCAAGCCAAACAGCTCCGCTCGTGACTGCAGCCAAGGGTGTCATTCTGTCACCCATCAGATCGGACCCCGCCTGGAGAGCTCGGGGCTGGCTCTTACCAACACGATGTGGAAGCGTTTTCTGAGGCTGCTGGCTGCTCCGMGTCTCTCGTGCTAGCTGACTACTAGGGGAAGTTGCTGCTTTCTGRGTTGCATAACATCCCATTTAAGTCTGCGCGAGTCGCATGATCCGTGGCTAGGGAATGGCATTCCCCAGAGCAGGGCTCGCTCCAGGGATGCGAGCGCACACAAAGGTCCCCACATGTGCACACGGGGCTGGCAGGGAGACGGCCTCTGTTCCCGGGACAGGCAGCAATTAATAAGCTCTGTTGGCAGCAGACCTCACCCTTGGGCAAGYAGGATTTGCCATGGACTCACCAGGGCTGCTGGCTACAGAGATTACACAGAAATAATTACGAGAGGTTCCATTTGGCTCAGAGAAAAATCTTGCTGTGGTTTCAACGAGCCTGCCGGTCCCCCCATCCCATCGGTGCCCACACGAGGCCACAGCCCATTGCACACCGAGGAGATCAGGGTCCTGCAGGGCAGGCAGGAGGTCTCATTGCCACGAAGGGAGAGCTCAGCACACACGACCAGCGTGGCTCTGCTAGCAGGGCTCCCTCACCCTACAGCCATCACTAGCTCAGCCACATCAGACTTACCCGGCTAGATGTTTGCCCAGTTTCACTTTGAGGGCAGTCAGGCCACAATGAAAGAACTAAACATCCCCAACCTACAGAGGCTGATGAAAGTAAGAGATAGAGCCAGTTTAAACACGCACGTTACATATCCAACCAGTGTGGGGAGCTTCATTTAGCCTTGTCCATCTTTTCCAGGAAACTACTTCACGTCGTAGGCCAGGTAGCTCAACCACCCCAAAGTCCAACAAAGACAGCTTATTCCARACACCTCCCACTGCACGACTTGAAGATGCCTTCCACTGGGCTAAGCAGCACCCCACGACTTTGGCTGCAATAACCAACAATTAAGAGCCTTCCAGGTCTCATTACAAGCCTCTCACCTTAAGCCCAGCGTGGCAATAACCAGCTATAGGGTGGTTTGGTTCCCATCCTACTCCACCGTTGCCACATCTCATCGTGGGTCTGTGCTGACTTTGCCAGCCTTGTGCCTCAGGGCTGCTGGTTTCCTGCTTTAGTTTCACGGGCCTCACTAACCACACATCCACCTCTGCCTTTGGGCCCCGTGTTCCCAACGTTGCCAGACTTGTTTGAAACCAACTAAGCTGACCAAAAGCTCAGCAAGTCTGAACCGAGCCTGCCTGACCACTAGTCTTATTTCAATCTGGGCTAAAACCTGCAGCTCTGTCACCGGGTCCATGTTTTCATCTAGGTTTACAAAGGTTTAGAGTACTCAAGTCACAGGTTTTCACTTACAAAAGAGAGTCTTGACACCAGTATTGCTGTTAACACCTTCTAAGGCACAATCAACAAGGGTTAATGTGTGGCAGCCGTGTATTTTGTAATCTGCTAGTAAAAGAAATCGGGGTGCAAGGGCATTTAAGGGTACAAACAAGATTATATGGAGCAGTTTGGGGTGAGGTTTGCTGTTCATTTCCACTCTGGAAAGCTGTGGAGAGAGCAGCTGGTGAAATGCCATCGGCTGAGCAAACACTGCACTCCCAGAACAGGCGGTGGGGGATGCACCTTACAGAACTAGTCRCTCCTTCCCAACAGCAACTCAGAAAATAAGCTCTGTAACCTCATGGTTAAATTTGTTATATCCATTTGACTTCAAAAACTGCCTTTTCTCCCCCTCCACAGGAAATGCAAGCCATGCTACTAAGAAAATCACATCTGCCCTAAAGAAGGCTCTTTATCACAAGCTACAACTTCTAAGGATGGTCCAGACAACTCAGAGCATGTGGAAATCATATGATGAGGCACCTGAATGAGCCCAAAACAGAAGTGCCTGAAACCCTAGCTGTTTACAGAGGTAGGCAGCCAACACAAGCCAGGAGTTTGGATGTTAACAGTGCTTGCAAACCCAGACATTACAGGGAAGGGCTGCTGCACAGAGCCAGAAGTGAGAAGTCATTAATTTTGTAGCAACAAGTTCAACCTACTTCCTACCTGCCAAGCAATRGGTATGGCGAGACACAGGCAACCAACAGAGGGGGATCCAATTAAGATTTAAAACCAACAARGCATATTTACAAAGAAGGTAGTTTCAAAGAGATGCTTGAAAGTCACTTAAAAAAAGGCACATTCAAGTTCCTCCCACTGTCCAGGGGGCTTCAACACTTACTTTCGAAGGATGATGACAGCTCTTCTCTCCTTGATGTCCTGTGGTCGAATACAGTGTGTAATTTCATCAGCCGCATAGCCACTGTCAAGGAAAACAAAAAGCCACTGTGAGCAGGATGACAACCAGAGGCAGAAAGTGGTTGCCAGCCTTGACAACTCCGTTTGGCCAGTCATTTCCTAGCTCCCACCATGAATTCCTATTCCAAATGCTGCACAATTCCTTCGCTGTGCAGTAGCCAGACGTGCAGGAAGAAAGAAACTTCAGGAAAGAATGAGGACAGTCAGGCCTTCTGTCTCGGGGTTTAATATTTTTCTTTTTTCACCTACCACATCATTGTTAATTAAAACATGGAGAAAACAAGCTTATGAAATGTAAATTCAGTCAATTCATTTAGGGACACTTTTATGTTGCTCCAAAGGATCTCCTCACAAGTGTCACCAAGATAAAGTCATTTATTGTCATTAAGGGGCACAGCATGGCCAGACGGGTACTGGAGCCATTAGACCCCGCCACAATCTGAACCCACCGTGGTGCCCACAGCAGACAGGAGAGGGTTTGTCCTTGGTTTCAGGCCTGCAAGCCAAGCTGCACCTCTGAAACCTGCACGCCCCAGAGCTTCCAAGGGCTTGAGGCAGCTCCTCAGGCTGGCGATTCATACAGCGCATGCGGCAGCACRTTTGGGTGCAAGGGATGCCTTTATCTGCTTGAAATTTCTAGCGGCTGGGGAGAAATCCCAGGCAGAGCAGGGCCCCAGCTCTCTGGAACACACAGGGATCATTTCTCCCGGCTGCCTCTTGCTAAGCACAATTCCCAGGGCCTGACAGAGCACACAAGAACGCGGCCTCAGGCTCCATGGGAGCTCATGGGAAGCGGCCATCACACCTGCCGGATAAACCCTCCCTCCTGGAGAGGAGCTTCCGCAGGAACGTGTCCCCTCAGACCCGCATCCCCTCCGTACGGATGCTAGCGAGCAAGGTCTGGCGACACGGGCCTGCCCTCTGGCTGCTGCTCCTCTCTCGCAAATCACCGCTCTCAAAACAGACGAGATTTCCCCTGACATGGGGGAAAGGGAAGTTAGCCGCCTTCGGAGCCTCCCGAAATGGCCGACGATGGGAAGAACCTCAGAGGGCACCCGAGTGCCGACTGCCGGGCAAGGGCAGGCTAGAGGCTCCCACCCTGCTTTAACCAAAGCAGAAACCGGGTGTCCCAGAGAGCTGCCGGTTGCGGATGGAGCTTCCCGCGGGCAGTCCCGCCTCGCACCGCGGCGGGGACACGTTTCACTTGGGAGACCAGCCCTCGAGCTCGGCAGTGCCTCCGGACACTCTTTCCTATCGGGAAGGCTCTGCTCTCGCGGCTCTCCCCACCCGCCGGCCTGAYGGGGAAGCCGCTGTTTGCGGGAGGCTGTGCTGCCGCCGAGCCGGCATCCCGGGATCGCGGTCGCTGTTGCCGCCATCCCCCCGGGACACCTGGGGCTGATCACAGGTCCCTCCTGGGCGTGGGACCGTGTTCCCTTTATCTGCTTAGATAACTCACCCACTCACCTAGAAATGCACCTGCACTCACTCCAGGACAGATTTACTGCTCGGAGAGGAGAGGTAAGCATCTAAGGGCTGACAGTTAAACAGGGGGATGTTGCCCTTCTCCCCCATGACACTGCAGAACAAGACAGTGTTACGCAMAGGGGGTTATCATAACGCTCTATTATGTTCCAGAAACCTCTGCGTCAAGCTCCAGCAAATTCATGAATATCCCCCGYGTTAACATTCACCTCGACGTGTCCTCAGGGACACCCTGAAGCTCCTCGAGACCCACGCTCTGCAACGCGACGTGTCAGCCAAGCCCCACATTCTCTCCCCCCRGTCTGGAGCCTCCTTTCCAGCTCAGTTTCCAACCAATGTTAAACGAAACCTGTGGCCCACACGCACGTGGCTGGTACCAAAGCCCCTCACGGGCACCCACCAGGCAGCCTCCATGTCTCCCTTTGAGGAGAAAACTCAGTTTGTGCTGTGTCAAACACACGACAGGGTCCCACCGCACGGTCCTGCCACCRCATGGGCGCCAGGCACGTTCTTTTGTCACATCCCCTTGCTCAGCTCCGTGCCAGCATAAACTTCTTGTCTGCCACCTGGCCTCGGCACACACGGACGATGGCCAAGTTCACAGGGCAAAGAAACAGAGATTACGTTTTTGCCCAGAGAACAAAAGCAAAGGGCAGGATGGGGGGTGACTGAGGCTCCCTTAAGGAAAACCCTAAGCATACTTCTTATGAACACCTGAGTAGGACGTTTCTGACATGCAGAGCATTTTCCGGATGAGCAGGAGAAGATGCAGGGGTGTCCACAAGCTTTTGCTAGCAGCCCAGCCAGCATCAGTACCTCCTATCTAACCTGCTGGACCTTTCACCAGCAGCCCCCGCTCCAGGAGGCCCCTTTCTCTGCCCAGAACAGCTCATCTGCACTGGCACACACAGAGCTTCCTCTGTGCCGAGGCACCTACAGYTTTTTCTGAGGGTTCAGACTTTTCCAGAAAAGTGCCTAATGCAGGCAGGTGTGGAGATATCCCCCTCTCTGGGAAGAAAGCAGGCTCATCCTCCAGAGAGCGCAGCCAGCTCTGATTACACCATCAGGCATCCCTCTAGACACCAGGAGACACAAACATCACGATGGTTCCACTGCTATTATAAGCAACGGGGAGTAGATCTGTTTTCTTCCTAGAGTGCTTACCAGCTTCGGAAGAAAACTCCATATGGTGCACAAGCTCCCAGAACATCAGGAATTTCACCTTTGGTAATTTATTCCGCTGCCCGACTGCAACCTAATCAATTATTTCCAACCACGGTGCCAAGAATGCAGCCTTCAGCAGTTAAACAAAAGCCCAATGGCTCCAAAGACCTGTTCCCTACAGCAGTGGCCACAGGACATGGTCCAGCACAGCGTAATCTCTCTGAAACTGTGTGCCCCTGGGTGCCTTTGGGTACTCTTCACTTCTCTTTTCTGGGAGCAGCAATACTAAACAGTAGTTTGAGATCTAAGGAAGATTTGACAGCAAGTTTGATACAGGTTCAGTGCTTGCAAACACCACAGGCTGTTTAACAAAAAAAGAAAAACACTCCTGTTTACTCTGRGGTTTAGCCTGCAGCATCCTTTATACATGTGCCACAAGGCATTTTACTGACGACTGGTATTCTGTCAGGGAAAAACCTGAGCCTGTCCCTGAGGGGACAGAGGACATAGAGCTAYGGGAGGAGCACAGCGCGTGGGGCTGCAGGCAGCAGCAAAGGTGGAAGGATGATTTTGAATAGAGGACCAGGACACACACCCTGCACAGAGCTGGAGACATGGGCAAGGAGAGGGGCAGCACTGCCTTTAGCAGCTCCTCACAGCAGCAGAGCAGCTGTGGCTACCCTGGCTTCCCCAAAAAGGAGCTGTGCCAGGAGCAGCCACTGCCCCAGCAACACTGGAATCAGACATTGCACACATGCCATTTCTATCTGCGCCGCTTCCGATCTCCAGGGCAACTGCCTGCAGCAACTGTTTACTGGGAGGAGAAAGAGCCAAGTTTGGAGAGTTGACTTAAACACCACCAAGAGCTCCATACCAGACACACAGCACCGAGAGCCTATGGAAGGGCTGCCGGGCTCCCCTCTGCTCTCCTGGGATCTCTCAGGTTAGAGGYGGGTCAGGAGATGCCTGGAGTTGAGGAACTCCTACCCAGCCAGGATCATATCAGCGCAAAACAATCACTTTGGCAGAATCTCTCTTAAGTGAGTGCTAAGTATCTGTTAACCGCTGCACTGAAATTGAAATAATCTGCATTTTAAAGTCTATTATTTGCTGGAAAAAAGAACATCTTGTTGTAGATTAGGCTAGTGGGTCAGTCAAAAACAATAGTTCTATTTAGGCATTAAAATATATATATATATATATATTTATTTATGATTGCCTTGCACACTAATAAACTGATTATGACACCCACATAGCACTGGCACAAACCCCACCCCGAAGGTCAGGAGGAAACTCCTCTCCAATTCCGGGAAGCTTCAGGCAACTTCCTTGCTCTTCCCAGTGTTCTGGGTAAGGAGTGAGGATAAGAGATCCGATAACAGGCTTATCTTGTTCTGGAGCAGAGGAAAGGGCCTGGYACTCTTACCCAAACTGTGGCTACTCTGCTGCTAAGTCTCAATCCGCCCTCAAAGCTAAAGGCCGGAAAAGTTTTCTTAGTTATGCTGCGAGTCAGACTACGGACGTGCCCCTGCATTAACTGCTCTGCCAGAACGCTCCGAGGCAGGAGAATATCCTCACTGCTGCAAAACAACCACTGCAAGGACAGAAAGTACCACTMGTTAGTTACTCACAGCCACCTTGGGAAAGGCAGGCGTTCAAACCTCTCCCAGGGAGAAGAGGGTACAAAGTTTTCCTCCTCGTTTCTAAGGGGAAGTTGTGGACCAGAACTGGGAGCCTGTCTGCAGCAGGCTCCATCTCTGGAGTCAGCAAAATGACACATCACGTTGCTCCCTCCCAGCCCTGTTTTATGAAATCAGTTCTTGACCTCTGCCCTTCTCCAGCACCCACCAGGCCCAGCCAAATTCACCAGGGGAAGAGTTCTTCAGCTTCATATGTGAGCTCCTCTTGCTCACGTATCCATCTGCAGTCCCGCTCACCCCTCACTAGTCTAGACAAGTTACCTAATGCAGGGGGTACTGCAAGGATTAGTTAATGTTTGTGCAGCTTTTCAGAGATAAAAGCTACGCGAGATCTAAGCATTTATTATTGATGCACCAGTCAACGGTGCAACGGTGTGCGTATGCGGGGGGGAAAATTCCTTCCCGAACCCTGCAGCGATCACTTTACAAGGCAAACACAGGATTGTGTTACGGCCAGGGAGCCCTGAAAACTGGCCTGGACATTTCCCAGTCAGGGGAAAAAAAAATAGATATAGTTGATAGTTCAGAGCACTGTTGGCAGAGCTTGGGCTATCCGTGCTCCTGGCAGGGAACGCTCTGACCTTCAGGACACCAGGGACCTGTGCTCACCAAGCCAGGCAGCCTTAGCGTTGGGTTTCTAGACCTCCATAATACCTAAAATCCCATTTTTCTTTTCCTCAAGGCCACGCAGAGCAGCCTGCCCCCCTACCTGCCTGCGAGCTCAGCCTGCACAGTGACTACCGGCACGACCAGGGAGACGGAGGGGATTAGGACACCGGTGTTTCCAAGTGCCAATCCCAGCTTTACTACCAGCTCGCTGCATGACCTTGGGCAGGTCATTCCACCTCTACAGCTCTTCCCCTGCGTGTAAGAACAGGCGTAATTCCTTGTACCTGCAACCAACACACACGGTTGCTGTGCCCTCTTTGTACGGCACTTCCAAGGGGCTGTCCCACAAGGCTCTGCACTCGGATCTCCCACAAGCGACCCACAGGTGAGGATTTAACATTCCCAATTTGCAAATCAGGAAGACCTGGCCGTTCACGCTTCCCTTCTACACTTAAGGTCACATCAGGAGTCGACGACCACGTAGCTAAGAATAGAACCCAGGAGCCCTGTCTCAATCAGCTGCTCCACTGCGACCGCTCTCGGGCACAGGATCCATTTTGTGTCTCGATGCTCGTTTTAACTGTTTACGGGAACTAAAAGCAAAGCTCAGCTCCGCACGTGGCCACGTGCAGACCACAACCTGCATGAGCCCCCTGGAGAGGGGATCACCTCTTCCCCCCCATCCCCATCCACCACGGGATTCTCCCTCAGCCTTTCTGCTGCACAGGGACCCCGCACACCTACGGACAGGCGGATCGTGCCGGAGCTGCCGTCGGAATGTGCATCCATGTGTCTCGTGATCCGCGTTACACAACCAAGTCTCAGCACATTAGCTAAACAGAGGCCTCGGCACCGCGGCGAGTTACCTGAGCACTGTGACGCTTCCTCTCTTCACCGGCAGGAACAGAACCGGCTCCGAGACCCTGATGGGCTTAAACTGGAACTTACACCCGAAGCAGAGCGCGGAGTCGCTGAAGAACGACACGGAGACGATGGGCCTCTCAAAGATATGGATGGGGTCCACGTGGGAGACAATGCAGCCCCCGGGCTGGTAGTCGTTGATCACAGCACTGTTCACAAAGCCCTCGGGGATCACCCTGTGCTCCACGAGCTTGCGGATCACCAGGTCGTGCACCCACTCCGGGATGGCATCCACCTCCCCCCGYGGGTAGAGGCGCTCCTGGCCGGGCCCCCGCCGCTGCAGCTGAGACCCGTACGTGTAGCCCTCCCCAAAGAAATACTTGTTCCGAAGAGGCGCTCGATCCACGGTGTGCTCTTTGTAGAGCCCCTTCTCAGCCCTGGACACCACGTCCTCGATGCGGGCTTCGATCTTGGCACACTCCTCCGTGCTGAAGAGACGAAGCTGGCGGATGCCGCTTTTGACTTTCCGGGCCTCCTCCTCCTCCTTCTGCTCCTCATAGTCACTGGGCTCGGAGTCGGAGTCCTCGTGGTACCGGCGCTTGCGCTCGTAGGAGGCCTCCGTGGGCTCCCGCAGGCTGCCGCCTTTGTAGCTGTCCCGATAAGGCATCATGGACTTGAGCTTCTCTCGCAGGTCCGTGTAGCCACTCCCAGCCATAGTGCGTCCGCAGCCCCCTCCTCTATGGATCTCCTGGCTGCTCTGGGCTCCGGGCCGYGGCGGGGGACGCGCAGCTGCTATTCATGGCATCCGCTGCCCTGCTGGAAGAGCCCCAGACGGGATGAGCAGCCAGCCAGGCTCCGGGACGGGCTTCCCGCCCGGCTCCCGCGCGCGGGCCGCGGCTGCAACGGGGGCTCCGGGAGCGCGGGCCGGGCCCCCCCCCAACCGGGGCTCTGCTGGGGACCCCCTTCCCCGGGCCGCAGAACGGGCAGCGCCCCCCCCCCACCGCGCGCCCGTCCCGGACTCACGGCTGCCCGTGGCGACGCGGTCCCGGCGGCGGGGCGGACGCACAAAGGTGCCGCGGCGGCGCTCACGCGGCGG
>NW_020454316.1:2262280-2281829 GCF_003342845.1 Nothoprocta perdicaria
GCTGGGGACACCCCGGGCACCGGGGACACCAGCGCCCGGGATACCGGCGGGACGGGGGCATCCGGGGCAGCAGCAGCCCCGGGGGACCGGGGACATGGCGGCGGGACGACACCCGGGACACCCGGGACACCCAAGGCAGAGCCAGCCCGGGGACACCGGGCACGATGAGGGCCCGGCCAGGCTGGGGACACCCAGGGACAGGCACGGGTACCCGGGCATGGGCAGCCCAGGGAGACCTGGGGACACCGGGGACACCCAGGGGACTGGGAGCACCAGGAGCACCGGGGACATCCGGGGAGACCAGGGACATGTGGGGACATGGACATGGGGACACCCAGCAGACTGGGAGCACCAGGAGCACCGGGGACATCCGGGGAGACCAGGAACATGTGGGGACATGGACATGGGGACACCCAGGGGACTGGGAGCACCAGGAGCACCGGGGACATCCAGGGAGACCGGGGACATGTGGGGACATGGACATGGGGACACCCAGGGGACTGGGAGCACCAGGAGCGCCGGGGACATCCGGGGAGACTGGGGACATGTGGGGACATGGACATGGGGACACCCAGCGGACTGGGAGTCCCAGGAGCACCGGGGACATCCGGGGAGACCGGGGACATGTGGGGACATGGGGACACCGGGGACACCCAGGGGACTGGGAGCACCAGGAGCACCGGGGACATCCGGGGAGACCGGGGACATGTGAGGACATGGACATGGGGACACCCAGCAGACTGGGAGCACCAGGAGCACCGGGGACATCCGGGGAGACCGGGGACATGTGGGGACATGGGGACATGGGGACACCCAGGGGACTGGGAGCACCAGGAGCACCGGGGACATCCACAGGGACTGGGGACATGTGGGGACATGGACAAGGGACACCCAGGATGCCTGGAGCGCATCCCAAACCAGGGTACCAGCTGCCTGGCGGGATGGGGACAGAGGGACAAGGGACCAACAGGACACAGCGTGGGGACACCGGGGTGACAGCGGAGGTGGCGCTGGTAGCAGCAGACGCTTTAATCCCGCGCCGGCCATGTCCCGATCCCTGCGGGCTCCGTCTGCACTCGGGGCCGTCCCCACGTGGCGTCCCCGCGCTCCGGAGCGGTGCCCTGTCATCCCCACCGCCATCGTGGTGGTGGGTCCGTCTCCGTGCGCCTGGGGACTGCGTCCATGGAGGAGCTGTAGTGTCCACGGAGGAGCTGCGGCATCCATGGATAAGCTGCAGCATCCATGGATGAGCCGCGGTGTCCACAGAGGAGCTGCGGCCCCCATGGATGAGCTGTGGCATCCATGGATGAGCCGCGGTGTCCACGGAGGAGCTGCGGCATCCACGGAGGAGCTGCGGTGTCCACGGATGAGCTGCGGCATCCACAGAGGAGCTGCAGTGTCCACGGAGGAGCTGTGGCATCCATGGATGAGCTGCGGCGTCCACGGAGGAGCTGCGGCATCCATGGAGGAGCTGCGGTGTCCACGGATGAGCTGCGGCATCCATGGATGAGCTGCAGCGTCCACAGAGGAGATGCTGCGTCCACGGAGGAGCTGCGGCACCCATGGATGAGCTGCAGCATCCACAGAGGAGCTGCGGCACCCATGGATGAGCTGCGGCACCCATGGATGAGCTGCGGCACCCATGGATGAGCTGTGGCATCCACAGAGGAGCTGCGGCGTGCATGGAGGAGCTGCAGCATCCACAGAGGAGCTGTGGCACCCATGGATGAGCTGTGGCACCCATGGATGAGCTGCGGCACCCATGGATGAGCTGCGGTGTCCACGGAGGAGCTGCGGTGTCCACATCCCCACGCGGCGCTCAGAGCAGCGTGATCTCGCTGGGCGGCAGCGTGAGGCGCTTCTCGCGCGCGCACAGCAGGCTCTCCATGTGCGTGGCCACCACGCGGCACAGCTCCAGGCCCTGCGCCGAGGGGGAYGCTCGCCGGGGACGCCCTTGTCCCCACAGTGTGAGCGTGTGTCAGCGCGGAGCGCCCCCGGGTGACCGCGAGCCCCCCCGGGCCCTACCTGCTCCAGCTGCARCTGGGTGATGCCCTGCGAGAGCAGGTCGCCCAGCGCGATCTCCACGTACGGGGAGCTGGAGCCGCCCGCCGGCCGCCGCGTCCGCGTCGACTGGATCTCCTTCAGGGAGAACTTGGCCACGGGCTCCTGGCGGGGAGGTGGGCAGCGTGGCACCCCTGGACCCACGGGGACCCCCACGTCCCGCAGGAGGGGTGAGGGAGCAAAGGGGGTGCAGACAGGAGTAGCGTTGCACCCAGAGTGGGTGCCCTCTGGCCCACTGGGGCCGAATCCCGGAAAGCTGCGGAGTTGGGAGAGCTGCACTGCCTGCTCCCGGGTGCATTGCACATTCCTGGGTGCATTGGATATTCCTGGGTGCATTGCACATTCCCAGATGCTTTGCACATTCCCAGGTGCCTTGCACCTTCCTGGGTGCATTGCATATTCCCAGGTGCATTGCACATGGACCAGGGGGCACAAAGCGTGGGGAGTTTGTTCCCATCGGAGTGGTGCCTGCAGCCACCCTGCATGTGCCCCCTGCCCCACACCTACRTGGGTCTCCTTGCTGAGGAAGTTGAGGCCGTTCTGGTTGACGGCAAGGATGCAGGGCGAGACGATGGCGTTGTTGCTGCAGCTCTGGATGTAGAAGAAGGAGGACCCGAACATGGGGTAGGCGCTCAGCAGCCCTGCGAGGTGGGCGAGAGGGCGCTCAGCACGAGCCGGCTGGAACCCGGGCTTTGGACCAGGAGCCCAATTGGACCTGGGCCCAGCAAAGAGCCCCCATTGCAGCCCACTGGGAATGTCAGTGCAGGAGCCTGGGGACCAGCCCACGTTGCCTTCACGTGTCCTGCCTCCTGCGGCTGCATCCTGCAGCCTCTGCCCATGCCAGACTCTGTGCTGTGCCCCATTCTCCCTGTTCCAGAGCATCCACGGAGCTATCAGCAGCATTGGCCTGGCAGCACCACATCCAGCAGCATCCCCTCCCCACGAGCATCCCTTTTGAGGAGCATCCCCTACTCTGAGCATCCCCTCTCAAGGAGCATCCCCTCCCCACAAGCWTCCGCTCCTGAGGAGCATCCCCTCCTGAGGAGCATCCCTATCCCACAAGTATCCCCTCTTCACACGTATCTCCTTCCCTCAAGCATCCCCTCCTCACAAGCATCCCTATCCCACGAGCATCCCCTCCCCTCAAGCATCCCCTTCCCGCAAGCATCCCCTCTCRAGGAGCATCCCGTCCCCACGAGCACGGTGGTCGCCGTCCCCGTCCCGCTCACCCAGGAACTGCGCGCGCGCCTGGTGGGCGCTGAGCGCCTGCGCTTGCTGCATGTGCTGGCTCACCATGTGGAGCCAGGACTGCGCCTTCAGCAGGCGGAAGAGCTGCGGGGGGACGTAGTCCTGCAGCTCCCGCCTGCGGGCACAGGGAGGTCAGGGCCGGCGTGCCCAGCACGCGCGCGGCCCCGGCGCTGCCCCCTCGCCGYGGGCACCTACGCGGTGGGCAGCGCGCGGCCGTCCTTGGCGCGGTGCTGCAGCGCGGCCAGCTTGGCCGCTTGCTGCAGGTGCTGCTCCCCGAGCCGCGCGGGCGGCAGCACGTTGAAGAGCCCCTTGAGGTAGTCGGGGAGGACCTGGGGGGGGGCGCAGAGCGTGGGGCACGGCGGGTCCCCCCCGGCTGGGGACGTCGCCGCCGGGCGCCGCGGCGGTACCTGGTTGTAGTGCACGGTGACGTAGAGCTCGTTGTCGAACTTGAGCGGCTGGCTCCAGACCACGCGGCGGCACCAGAACATGTAGCTGGCGTCGAGGCGCTCGGTCTCGGTGGCCACGTCCAGGATGTATTCCCTGCGGGTCAGGGGCCGCACGCTCTGCCCTGCGCGGCGCCGGGCGCCTCAGCAAGGCGGCCCAGCCCGGTGCCCGCCGCAGCATCCCGTCGAGCCCTCACCCCTGTCGCTGACCACGAAGAGGATGTACTCGTCGAAGGCCTCCGGGCGCTGCAGCCCCATCTCGGAGCACAGCTCCTCTATCACGTCCAGAGCCACCTGGGTGCGAGGGCGGGCGGCTGGGACGGGGCACGTGCCCCTTTCCCAGGGAACAAATGCCCCGGCTTGGGGAGAGCAGAGCCGCGTCCCTCCTCATGCCCATGCTAGAGGGTCCCCAGCTGCAGCAGAGCATCCCAACTGCATCCCAACTGCATCCCAACTGCATCCCGGCTGGGTGAGCACCCTGGCGTTGCAGCGAGGGGCAAGGGCTGTTGGACCCCAGCTCCCTCCAACTCACCGAGCACGTCTTGATCTTGAGGTGCCTCTCGATGCCGCCGGGCAGGAGGAAGAGCTGGCGCTTGGCGCTGCGTCCGGCCTGCAAGGACAGTGCATTGACACCCGGCACATCCCAACTGGGGTCCCCAGCAGCCCTGGCCACCCCCAAATCATCCCTGGCTGGCACAGAGCCCCCGGCTGCYGCGCGGGCACCATCGAGTGTCTCCACTCACCACCATGGCTTTGAGCTCCATGCTGCTGGGGAAGAGGCACCGGCCACCAAACTGCAGYGTTTTCCGCAGGTTTTGCTCACAGGCTTTGGAGATGCCTGGGGGAAACAGGGCTCAGTTCGAAGCCAGCAGTGCCAGGGCTGGTCCACGTGCCACCCCCGGCACCCCAGGTCCTTTTGGCTGTTCCCAGCTCTACAAAAGCGGCTCCGGAGTGTGGGATATTCCAGGGTGAATTTCCCCACCCTGGACACTGGGTGCAAATGCAGAGCCCCTACCCTGGAAGGGCAGCGCCGGGCGCCCGCCGGCGTCCTGCAGGAAAGCCAGCAGGAAGGGCTTGAGCACCTCGGAGCACTTGTAGTAGGCAGTGAGGATGTAGAGCAGCCTCCAGCCCTTCTGGCAGCTGTCGCTGCAAGTGAAAACCCGGGGCTGAGTCCCCAAAAGGGCCACGGCGGCACCCGCAGCCCTGGGGACCGGCCCAGCTCCCTGGCCACCCCCTGGCAGGGTGCACCCGTGTCCCCAGGGCCAAGTCCGTGCGGGGACCGCRTCCCTGCACCCGGGCAGCTCGCGCACTCACGGCTTGGAGCTGGTGTTGTCCGTGATCTGCTTGAGAATCTGGCAATAGACCTCRTCGCGCAGGACCTCGTGCTCTGCGCACAGCTGGGGAGAGCCGCGTGCCGGGACTTGTCCCCAAGGGTGCCCCCGCTGCCACCCCCTCCCCAGGACACCCCGAGGCTCATCCCGCATCAGGACRGGATTTACCTTGAGGATGGTGCAGACGGTGTCCAGCTCCGACTGGCCCCTCGGAGGGTAGTCACCCATGAACTTCATCACAGCTGGAGACAGGAAGGCCACCAAACGATGAGCTCAACCTGTCCCTTCCCTTTGGGGTCCCCAAACCATTGCGGGGTGGAGGGGGGTGGCAACAAGGCTGCAGGGGCTGCAACCTCCATCCTCCCCATTTCCCATCCACATCCTGCCCTGCTCTGCTCCAGGAGGGCCCCGAGGGCAGGGGCACCAGGAGCACCTGCCTTGGAAAGCCTCGACGGCCAGTTTGCTGACACCGCTGTCAGCGAAGTCGATGAGCGACTCCTGGATGGGGACCTGCAGGGTGGCAGCRGGGCGAGGGGCAGCCAGAGGGACGAGCCTGGCATCCGGAGAGGTCCCCAGGGCCATGGCACAGCGATGGCCAGCAGGGCGACCGCAGGACGACCCATTTCCCCCGCTACCTTGGTGAACTTGAGCATCTCCATCTCATCCAGCGGCTCCCCGGCCTGCTTGCCTGTCTGCCCGTGGGAGTCCCTAGGAGAGCAGCCATGGAGGCAGCGGGAGGTCAGCCCGGTGCCCCCCGCGYGGGTCCGTCCGCCGGGCACCCCCGGGACGGGGCACTCACGTCTGCCCGTGCCGCGCCGCACGGAAATGCTGCCGGGCGAAGGCCAGCATGGGGAGCGCCCCGCGCGGCACCACGGACCCCGCGGTGCCGCGGCCCTCCGCGCCCTCGGAGCAGCCGGCGGGCGCCTGCGGAGAGGGGCAGGGAGCCGTGAGCACCGGCACGGCCGGCACCGCGCACGGGGACAGCTTCCATAGCCAAACCCACCTCCGTTTTCCGGTCGAGCTTCCAGGCCACRGCGGTGGAGGCCACGGCCACGGCCACGGCCGCCGAGGCCGCCACCTTGCCCTGCTTGTCCCTGGGCTCCTCCTTGGTGTCCGCCGGCAAGTGCACGAAGTCGGGGGCGGCGACGGGCTGGACGTACTCGGYGGGGAAGAGCCCCGACCTGCCGTGGATGGCCCCGAACTTCCAGCCTGCGGCGGGCGGGCGGCTCAGGAGCAGCCCCCGGTTTGTCCGGGGGAAGCCTCCGGTGCTGCTGCCTCCTGCCCTGGCAGGTTCCCTGGTTCCCGTTGGGAATGGCTGCGGGATGGCTCTGCTCGGGGCCGAGGGCAGCAGGGAGCCCAATAGCCACCCACCGAAGTCCTGCGTGCCCGTCTGCAGCTCCTCCAGGTACATGACCTTCTTACGGACCACGCAGCCATAGTAGTGGTCTGGGGGGGACAGGCACGACTTGCAGTCGCAGCCGTCCCCAGCACTAGCCAGGACACCAGTCCTGATGCCCGCATGCGAGGAGGACACGGCTCCTCCTGGGGCTCGTCCAGGGAGCTCCCCACGGCAGGGTGCGGGACCCAGGGGATACTCGCCTCTCTCAGGCTGCTCCAGCGACTGCAGGTGGATGATGTCCCCTTTGTGGAAGCTCAGCTGGCCCCTGTCCTCCGGGCTGTAGTTCCTCACAGCCACCACATACTGGGAGTCCTGGGCACAGGGCGAGCTGGCATGCATGCACCGCACGGAGAGCCACGCAAATGCATGCACACGTATGCACACACATGTAGAAGCATGCACATGCGTGCACASACGTGCTTGCACACCACATGCCGTGGGGTTCCAAGCACCAGCACAACCATGCCAAGGTGCCACCAACACACCAAGCCCCGCCAGCTGCAGGCCTGGTCCCATTTGCAGGACATCCTCCACTGTCTCCTATAGACCCCTTGGGTTCAGGACCTGGCCTTGGGGACATGCCAGGGCAGCCGCAACCYGGGGGCTCTCCCACCTTCCGGAGCTCCGTGATGAAGTGGTCAACCATGGCCTTGACCTGCGGCGCCTTCGGGGAGAAGAGGATGAGCTTCTCGCTGCTCAGGTTGAACTCCAGCATGTTCCTGGACGGGGTGGTCACGAAGAGCACGTCGGCGTAGCTGGGGCAGGGCGAGGGGACGGTTACGCACCCGGCACCGCAGCACCCACTGCAGACCCCCCTCAGCAGCTCTGCACGGGGTGGGCGCCTGTGGGGCCCAGCACCTGCACCTGGGCTCGGGGGACCGCAGAGCAGAGCAGYGGGCAGGTTGCAGGTGGCAATTCATGCCCCAGAGCTACACGCAGCACCACGTATCCGTGGGGCCACATCCCCGCAGGACACGTGCATGGACGTGTGCACGCACGGACATGTGCACGGTGCCAACCCTGCCAGACGGTACCTAACCCCACCAGCACCAAAAAGACATCTCCAGGTCTACTGAAGCAGTAGAGCCATTTCTGCAGCCCCCTTCCCGCTATTCCCTCGGGAAAAGCCGCGTTCCCCGCCAGCCTACCTGTAGCCGCGCAGCACGCGCAGCTGCTCGCCGGGCATGTTGGTGCCCTTGACCAGGCGCAGCAGCTTGATGCCGGCGTGGGACACGGCCAGGATCTGCACGCCGGTGCCCACGCTGCCCTGCGGGACGGCGGCGCGTGTGGGCTGGGCCGAGGGGGTGACAGACCGGGACCGGGAGCGGGGCCCGCGCTGTCCCTCACCGTGGCGGGGAAGAGGCGCGAGAAATAGACGTCGCAGCCGTCACGCGCCGCCACGATGATCTCCCTCTTGACGCTCTCGGTGGCCACGGGGCTGAAGGAATCCAGCTTGTTTTCCGCTGCCAGGAGAAATAAGAAATATCCCCCGTGAGCGTCTTGCCTCCCGCCGGAGGGAGCGGGGAGCTGGGCAGGGTTTCTTGGGCAGAGCAGGGAAGCCCATCCGCTCRTGCAGACGGATCCTGCCCATGCACCCGCTCACGCAGCCAGCCCAGCTGAGACCTGGCCGCAGTTGTGACTCTATCGGTGCCAAAGGGCTCATTGGATTCAGAAGCAAAACAAGCCTGGCTTAAGCAGGGCGGGTTTTGGGCTCCCTGGGAGATGAGGATGAGCGCACCAGGGTCTGAGCTCCCTCCTGGCACCGGGGGTTCGGGTAGGGGTGGGTGAGCGTTACCAAAGAGGGATTTCATGCGGAGCCGCTCCTCCTGGCTGAGCCGCACGCAGGTGTCGCAGAGGGTGTCGCTGAAGATCTGGAGAAGGGTGTTAGGGGGGGCAGACAGAGCTGGTTGGCCCCAGGGGCTCCTGCCCCGCTGCGCCCGTGCTCACGGCGCAGGGAAGGGCTCCGGAGCCCCGGGAAGCTCTGGGGCCGGCTGGGTGCCGCACCTGCCGGAAGACGAGGTCCAGCAGCAGCGGGTCGTTGAAGTTGTCCTTGGGGTAGAAAACCTGCCGGGAGACGAGGRCGGCTACCTCGCATGGAGCGCCGCGCTCCGGGAAAATCCCCCTTTATCCAGCGCTTGGATGATGACTTTATCCCAGGGAGCACGGGGCGGATAATGCTGCCCATGCTGCATTGGCGCACCCAAGCTCTTTCCCTGGATCTCACCCTGCCGCATCCCGGCACAGTGCTCAGCCCCGTGCCCAGCCCCGTGCCCAGCCCCGGCACCTCCTTGCGGATGTAAATCTTCCAGGGCACGTTGCGGTAGGTGTAGAAGTCCTCGCTGCAGCTCCGGTGCAGCTGGGTCTGGACCTGCTGCGCCTCGGACGGCAGCTCCCGGGACACGGCGACTGCGAGCGGGAAAAGCCCTCGCTCGACGCTGGGGACACCAACGGCCCCGCTCCCACGGGGGACACTGTGTCCCRGGCCCAAGGTGCTGCAGCTCTGCCCGCGATACCTGGGGGCCGGGCAGGGGACAGCGGCCGCCCGGGYGGCGCTCGCAGCTGGAACCCAGCGCTGGTCACCGGCTTCACCGCGGCCACCGCCTCCCTGGGCGCCGAGAGCTGCCCCTTCAGGATCTGCATGGCCTCCTCGTGGGGGTCCTGCTTCTTCCCGAAGAGCTTGCCGCCTTCCTTCCTGCGGAACCCCATGGCATTGACAGGCCCCATGGCACTGATGGTGCCCCGTGGGGCTGGGACACGGCACAGGGATGGGACACGGCACAGAGCTGGGACACACTGCAGGACTGGGACAYGGTGCAGAGCTGGGACATGGCACAGGGCTGGGACACAGCGTGGGGCTGGGACATGGCGTGGGGCTGGGACACGCTGCAGGACTGGGACACGGCGCACGGCTGGGACCCGCTCCGGCACAGCAGGGCACCTGGCGGGCGCGGGGCCGCGTGCYGCCGGCTGGCACTGCCGGATGATGTTGCGGATGTTCTGCGTGGGCYGCGGGAAGTGCTCCGAGTTGAGGCGGGAGTGACGCACGAGCTCGCCGGGCCAGCGCCGGCCCCCGGGCGCTGCGGAGCCCAAGGCCACCACTGAGGACAGACGTCCCCTGCCACCCCGAGGGGGACAGGGGTGACCCGGAGCACTGGGACCRCCCCGCACGCGGCACCCTACCGGCTTTCTGCGCGTAGGGCCGGGGCTGCGGGACGGCCGGCGTCCCCTCCACCGCTCTGCCCTGCCAGGGTGACGGCACCGTGAACCACCATGGGCACGGCTGCCGCGCTTGCCCCTGCCCCATCGCCCGCCCCACGGCGGGAGCTCTGCCCCACTGACCGGGATCCCGGGCGGCCCCTTGGCGTCTGCGCGGCGCGGCGGGGACGGCGCCGGCTCTGCTCCCGCGAGACCCCCGGGTGGGTGCCGCTCAGCCGGGCCGCCGCGCTCGGCGTCGCYGCCGCCGCCTCCCTTCATGCGCTGCGAGAGCGCGGCCGGCTTGTCCAGCTCCTGCGGAGCAGGCGTCAGGAGGGGAGCGCCGACAGTGCCCGCACGCGTGGCGGGACCATGGCWGAACCGGGCACCAGCCCAGTCACCCTCCCTCCTCTTCCTCACCCCATTGCCGTAGGAGAGCACCGGGTCGAAGAGGCTGTCCAGGTAGCGGTCCAGGCCCTTCTGGCTCCGCGGCTCGCCAAATTCGGCGTCTGTGGGGGGCACAGGGCTGAGGGTGGCGGGCGCYGTGGGGCAGAGCCGGCGGCGCCGTGCCCGGCAGCGATGCCTACCGTGGGCCGGGTACGCGTCGGCGGCCGGCGCCGCGCGGGCCGGCAGCGTCGGGGCTCTCACAGCCGGAGGCGGCGGCACTTCGTCCAGGTCCAGGCCGTGTCTCAGCACCCTGCGGGATGGAGGTCGGGTTGGCAGCGTGGCTCAATGCAGGCTGGACAGCACCGCGAGCCCGGCCCTGCCCGGTACCTACGCGCGGCCGGCACCGCCGCGGCTCTCGGCGCCCTCCCAGGCGATGAGGAAGTAGGACTTCTGCTTGGGGAAGCCGGGGAGCAGCTCGAGCTCAGAGACCAGGTCCAGCACGTAGTCGTGGCCGGCCAGCTCGGCCCACTGGGCGCCCTCCTTCATGGACACGGACCAGCCGCGGCAGCCCTCGGCCAAGCCCCTGCCCAGAGCGGGGCCGCTGGGCACGGCGCAGCACCGGAGCCCCGGCGCGTGCGGCTCCGGGGGTGCCGRGCCGCGGCACGTGGCCCCGCGCCGGCACCTACCTGTGCTTCAGGACGTCCCCCGCCAGGTCCTCGCCGGTGCTCCACGAGTGGACGGGGCAGGAGAAGCGGTCGCCTGCAGGAGAGCGGCGGTGAGCGGCGGGCGCCGCGTCCCGGCTCGGCGGCCCCTCGGCGGCGCCGCACCGTTGAAGCAGTGCACGTCGAGCGCCATGCGGGCCTGCTGCCTGTTGGCCGTCCACTCCAGCAGCGAGGGCGGGTGGGCGCGCGCCGCCGCGGCGCCCATCGCCTGCATCAGCTTGCGCTGGCACACCGGCTTGTAGCCCGCGAAGGCGTAGTCGGAGACGAACCTGCGGGCGCACGGGGATGCCGAGGGGTCGCGCGGCGCCCGGCGGCTCCCCCGGCAGCGCCCCGGCCCCACTCACTTGAGCAGGTACTTGTCGAAGGCGGCGGACGGCGGGAAGGCGCTGAGGCAGGCGGCCAGCAGCAGCCAGCCCCGCTCCTCGTTGTTGACGTTCGTGTTGCGCCAGACCTGGTTGGCCGCCTGCGCCAGCAGCTCGTCCCGCAGCCCCGGCGCCGCCAGCCCCTTCTGCACGATGTAGTTGCCGAAGAGGGTCTCCTGCACGCCGCCCAGCCCCGGGTCCCCCATGAAGCGCAGGATCTGCCATGGGSAGAGTGAGGGCTGCAGGGTGGCACCGCTGCGCCAGCCCTGCTCCTCTTCCTCCAGCTCCTTCATCCCCACCACAGGGATGGGGCAAAGGCCAGGATCATCGTGCCGATGGAGGAAGAATGGCCTGGAGTGGGCTGAAAGAAGGAGCGGAGCTTTCCATGGAGGGGACAGAGGGGATGGGGAGATGGAGAGGTGGAGGGACAAAGGTGATGGAGGAGATGAAGGCGATGGAGGAGATGAAGGGATGAAGACATGGAGGGGGAAAAGGATGGAGGCGATGAAGACATAGAGGAAAAGTAGAGTTGGAGGGGAAGCACAAGGTGCAGAGGATGGAGATGCAGGGGATGGAGGGGACAGAGAGGTTGCAGGAGATGAAGGGACAGACGGAAAGGAGGGACGGTGGAAAGCCAGGTAGAGGGGATGGAGAGGACAGAGGGATGGAAAGCACAGCCACCACAATGGGAGGGATGTCCCAGCCTGGTGGCAACAGACGCCGTGCCACTTACCAGCTTGAAAAGGCCGAGGGCCTCGTGGCAGAGCTCCTCGTCCAGGCGGGTGAGGGGGGCGGCCAGCGGGGCCGTGAGCATCCCGAACGCCGGCTCCTGCAGCGACACCGACCGCGCACCCGTGGCTACCGGCGCCCGCGCCAGCGCCCGGCCTGCACTGGGCATCATGCGCCGCTGGACGGCSGCGCGCTGGGCATCACGTCGCCGCTGGACGGGGCCGGAGCCGGGTGCTGCAAAGGGGCAGGGGTGCAGGACGGGGCCGGCGGCCAGCGCCGTGCTCGGGCTGTTCCAACATGGATAGAGATGCCAGTAAGGCCGAGAGCAGGACCCAGCACCACTGCTGCCATTTGGGATCCTGGAGGCTTGAAAACACACTACGAAAGCAGAGGAGGAGGAGGAGGAGGAGGAAGGGTGCAAAGCCATGCGTCCATTCGGGCCAGGGACGGGGGGCCTGGGAGCAAAGCGACCTGATCTCCCGGCCCCGCGGAGTGACGTTTCGGATCCGCCCCGAGTTGGGCATCCAGGAGGGCTCGGCCGGTGTCTCACGTCACTCCGAAAACCTCAGCGGGGTCCCCCCGGCCTCTGGAGACGACAGGAACCCCAGGGAGGGCGGGAGGCCACGGCCCGGCTCGGCGCAGCGCCCGCAGCCACCCCTCGATCCGGCCCCTCTGCATCCCGCCCCGGGCGCATCCCGGAGCCGAGGCGGGAATGGGAGAGTGGAGCCGGGAACGGGAGAGTGGAGCCGAGCTCGGGGGCCTGCGTCCAACCGCGCGGCCGTGCTGCCCCGCGGGGCGCCGAGGACCCCCCGGAACGCCGTCTCCCACCCGCGGCAAGAGCGGGGAGCCGGGGGCGCGCGGCCGCCCTCGGCGGGGCCGCCAGCGCCTCCCTTACCTGGAAGTGGCCCCGCACGTACTTGGCCATGGGGTAGTCGTTGATGTCGAGCGGGAGCGTGAGGCGCGAGTCGGGCTGCAGCGCCGGCGGCGGCACCAGCACCACGCAGCCGGCGTTCACCTGCCCGGCGGCTGCGGCACACGGCGCGGCTCGGACGCGGCGCCCAGCCCGGGCGCGCGCCGCCGCCGGCACCACGTACCTGCCGCGGCCTCCAGCAGCCCCATGAGCTCGGCGGGGATCTCCAGGTGCGTCACGTCCATCACCTCCCGCCTCGTCAGCTCCTGCGGGGTGGGCACGGTGGGTTGGGTGGGTGGGTGGATGGGGGCACTGCAGCACCCCGGCAATGCCGCCCGGCCGCTCCTTACCTGCTTCATCCTCTCTTTCTCCTCCTGTGCCCGCCGCCGGGCGTCCTCCTTCCTCTGCAAGGACAGTGGCCACACTGAGCTCTGCGCTGGCTCCCTTGGGAAACCTGGGAGCCAGCGCAGTGCGGTGCCAGCCCCGCTCAGGGACCTCTCTGGAGCACCCAGCTGTGCGGGCAGGGATGCACAATGCGCCTGGGTCCCTCTCGGCATCACCAGGGTTTGGCCCAAAACGAGCTCCACTCACACCAAACAGAGCAGCATGAGGAGGAGGTGGCTGGGATGGGGGCTCAGGWGGGTGTGGACACTGGGATCACAGAATCCCAGAATGGTTGAGGTTGGAAAGGACCTCTAGAGATCATCGAGTCCAACCTCCCTGCTCAAGCAGGGACACCCAGAGCGCACGGAACAGGGTGGCATCCAGGCAGTTTTTGAAGACCTCCAGAGAAGGAGCCTCCACACCCTCCCTGGGCAGCCTGTGCCAGGGCTCTGGCATTCTCACAGTGAAGAAGYTCCTCCTCACATGGAGACGGAACTGCCTGCRTTGCAGCTTGCACCCATTACCCCTTGTCCTGTCACTGGCCACCACTGAGAAGAGCCTCCCTACATCCCCCCTTCATGTCCTTATCCATGTTAACCAGATCCCTCTCAACCTTCCCTTCCCCAGGCTAAAGGGCTCAGCGCCAGGTCCCGCGCACGCCCACCCCCCAGCCCACCCTGGGGCCGCCGTCCCGCCGCTCACCTTGAGGTACCGCCGGCGGTTCACGTAGATGTGCACGAGCGACCTGAACTTGATGAGCGTGTGCCTCATGCGCCGGTAGCGCTGCCTGCGCGGGGGGCGCCCGTCACCGCCGTGCCCGCGCCCGTGCCCGTGCCCGTGCCCGTGCCCCGCGCCGCTCGGGCCCTACCTGGCCAGGTAGCCGCGCGCCCGGCTCTGCAGCAGGACGATCTTGCGGCGCAGGGAGCGGAAGCGGCGCTTGATGAAGAAGGTGCGGGCGTAGCGCTGCAGCGTGAGCGCCGCCAGGTGATGCGCCCGCGACCGCTTGCTCTCCAGCGCCTGGTACAGCTGCTCCTTGAGGAAGAGCTGCGGGAGCGATGCCATGAGGCCCGGCATCGCCGTGGGGTCCCGCTGCTGCCCCGGGGGTCCTCCCATGGGCACACACAGCCCCGCAGCAGCATTGAGGCCTCGGGGGGCTCCCCAAGCAGCCACGGCCACGGGGATGGTCACCTTGCTCACACCGACGTAGTACATGCTGGGCGTGACGGGGCAGAGGTTCCGCAGCATCTCCACGCAGTTGGTCCCGTTGGGAATGACGTTGGACCACATGTCGACAAGGCAGCGGTACCTGCGTGATGCCCAACACTGTTACGGGGGCTGGGGCAAGACCAGATTGAGGAAAACCTCCGACCATCTGCCTTGGGCACCTTCCTGGGGACATCTGCACAGGCCCGTCTCCCTCTTGGTGATTAGCACTATGTCTGCAGAAGTAGCTTGGTTCAGCTTGGCAACCAAATCTGGGAGGTTTCCAGCTCCACATCACTCCCATGGGAGCCCCTGTGCCAAACACTGCCTCCCAGGTTCCCGCCGGCTTTTTGGTCTTTTGCTGGTGGCACCCAACCCGTCTCTGGGGACCCTCCATCCTCCCCGGCTCCTGCAGCCACACGGCGCCATGCCACAGTACCTGTCGATGAAGACGAGGAAGGGGATGCGGATGGGGAATCCTTCCTTGCGGATGCGGATGGTCTCCAGGATGCCCGAGTAGCGGAGCTGGCTGCTGACGACGTCGGCCTCGAAGAGCCCGGGCTCCTGCGCGCGAGGGAGGGAAGCGCCGAGTGCGGCGCGGCGCCGGCGGGACCTTGCCGCGTCCTCGCGCGCCTCGTCTCACCTTCTTGTTGTTGGGCTTGAGGCAGCGCACGAAGAAGGGATTGCACCTGCGTTGGGGAGACACTGGTGGTGCCAGGGCGYGGGGAAGGACGGTGTCCCGTGCTCCCTCCCTGCTGCCCCTCGTGGGACACCTTGGTTCAGGATCATCCTTCCCTGCTGTCAGCCATCCGCCAACCCAACGTGGCTCCTGCTGGCCCTGGCTGCACTGACCTCTCCATCTTCTCCACCAGGTCCAGCAGGGACTGCTGGAACCTGGCAGCCACGGTGGGCGCCTTGTAGCGCCGCGTCCTGGTGCTGCTCCTCCCCACCAGGCTCCTCTGCCGGGCCAGCACCTGGGCATGGCCGAAGAAGAGGTTGGCCACCACCTTGGAGGGATGGGAAGGGTCACCGTGGAGCAAGGCTGCTGAGGGCACAGCACCCTCACAGCCTCGTGGGCAAAGCCCCGAGGAGAGCAGAAGGGACCAAACTGGTCCAGCGCCTCCCTCCCCACTGATGCAGAGACCCAAGGAGGAGCAGGGTCCTACCTTGGTCCTGCTGCTGATGAACAGGTCCAGAACRTCCTGCCGCACCTGGTCATAGTTCTTATCCAAAAACTTGTGCACCTGCCAAAGAGCACAGCCTGATAAACCACCACGTCAGCAATGTCTCTCACCTACCCTTAAAACACCTCTCTRAAGGGCAGGCCAAGCTTCTCGCCACCACGCACCTGGTAGGTCACCTTCCCTGCGTAGTGTTTGATGGTGAACTCGGGCAGCGGCATCTTCGGCTTGGTGTACAGYGGGTTGGTCCCGTGGTGGTAGTGACACTTCTGGAGGAAAGTGTGGTCCGTGGCCTGGGAACGGGTGCAGGTGTGAGGGTGGAGGCTCTGAGACCCCCCTCATGCTGGTTGGTGGCTCCGGAGGTGCCCACTTTGGGACAGGGACACCCATCCGGGTGTTGTGCCTCCAGCTACGCCAAGCGATGTGAGGAATTTCTCCTTGGAGAGGATGGCTCCCTGATGAGGACAGATCTCTGCTGTCCTCCCCACGCTGCTCACCCCATGTGGCACAGAGCACGTGGAAATATAAGGTGACTGTAAAGGATGGGACATTCATTGCAGCCAGGCTGCAAGATGGGAGGAACCATCACAGCCAGGTCCAGGGCTCTCAGTTCTGCCACCAAACAGCTGCATGGTCAGGGGTGTCTGCTTTGCTGTGCCTCAGTTTCCCCATCTTCAGGGAGGGTGCAATCACCCAGAGCACAACTGGGAGTTTTATCCAGTAATTCCCACAAAAGCAGCTCCTCTGGGGAAAGCCGCACCAGGGGCACGGAGCTGGGACCTCTCGGAGGTTGTGCAGCCCTGGGGAGATCTGGCGGATCTCCCCACTTCACCCAGGAGAGCCCAAGAGCCGAGCAGCAGCCCTGGGACACGGGTGGCATCCCAGGCCGGGTGATACGGCGGGTGCCCCGTCCTCGTGCCTCACCTGGGGGAAGCAGCTCTGGTCATCGAGGATACGCAGGATGCCGTAGGGTTTCTGGGAGATGAGGTCGATGCAGGGCTGGTTGTCGCTGAAGGGGATTTCCTTCCACTCGATCTGCTCACGGATGTACTCCTCCTGCGGAGCCGGCCAGCTCGGTCACCCCGGCCACAGGACCAGGTGCCCCAAACGCCAAGAACAGGCTTTTGGACACCCCAACACCCTCAGCTCGGTGGGAACCCCCCGAGGACAACGCAAGGGGCAGACCAGGGACAGCCAGACGTCGGGGACTGCTTGTGCTCCCACCTGCTCCTCCTGGAAGACGATCTTGTTGAAGAAGAACTGCAGGTACTCGTTGGCGTAGTTGATGCACAACTGCTCGAAGCTGTTGAAGTTGAGGTCCTGTGGAGAGAGGGGGGTCATGGCGCCAAGACCACGCAGGAGCCAGCCCCACTGGAGCCCTGATCCGTGCCGAACCCATCCTGCAGTCCCGAGTGCTGCTGGTTGTTATGGGATGCACATGGAAGGGTGGGATGCAGGGAGCCCGCACACGGAGCTGGCCCCGCTCACCTCAAAGCCATAGATATCCAGGATGGCGATGGAGAGGGCCTCTTGCCGGGGGTACACCAGCTTGTTGATGCGGTCCGTCAGCCAGCCAAAGAGCAGGGAATAGAGGGTCTTGGCAATGGCATCCCTGGGAAGAGGAGGGAGGCGAAGGAGCGCTGGCTGGAGGAGCTCCGGGCAGGGAGGCAGCGCCCTGGGTGCTCCAGCGTGTCCCTCGTCCCTGCTGCCCCCTGTACCAGCCCCGGCTTTGCCCCTGCACCCACCTGGCGTCCACGGCGCTCTCCACAGTCAGCGGGGTAAAAATCTTCTCCCGCAGCGTCTCCTGGTTTGGAGAAGGCAAACGGCACAGGGCAGGCGTTCGCTGCAGCAAGAGCCAAACGCCGCGGCGCTGTCACCCCGAGGCCACCGCGGCCGCCCCACTCACCGTCACCTTGAAGGTGATGGCCTTCTGCAGGCCCTCGGGCGAGATCTGCAGCAGCTCGGCCACGGTCTGGATCTCCGTGGCGCTCACCACGGTCGCCACCTCCTGGCAGTCCGTCTGGGAGACGGACGGTGACATGGAGAGGAGGGACAGTCACTGGGRTGGGGAGGAGGATCTGCCCACAGGTCCCTCCAGCATGGGATGGCCACAGGGCCGAGGAGAAGAGCAGCCCATGGTGCTGCCCAACCAGGTCAGCTGAGTCCATTTGCACCACGGCATGTCCCCCTCGTCCTGGCCCCACTCCAGGGCTGCCACCAGCCCCATCCCTTCCCTGGCACCTCGTATTTTTCGAAGTAGACGTTGCCCAGGTGGAGGATGGAGGACAGGATGCGGAAGATGCTGTTCTGCTCCTCGATGCTGAAGCTCAGGACCTCCATGGTGTTGAGCAGCCGCCGGAAATCCTCAGCATCATCCTTGCCAGGGATCTCACAGTTCCCACCCTGGCAGAATCCCATGGAAATGTGCATTCTTCCATCAGTCCCTGCATGCTGCAGGGACCTTGACCAGCTTCCCTCCGCTGGGAGGACACCTTGCTCCAACCTCTGCCTGGAGCATCCTCCCCAGCCGCCTGCGGGTACCCGCAGGGGTGCATCCTGCTCCCCGCAATCCCGCATCCCGCATGCAGGCTTGCCGGGTGGGCACCCTACCTGGTTCAGGTAGTAGTAGGTCTCGGCGCCCTGCAGGCAGTACTTCTGCCGCTGCTGGGCAGGGAGCCCGGCCAGCATCTCGTAGAAGATGTGGTAGTTGCGCTCGTTTTTGGCCTGCGAAGGACGAGGAGGAGGAGGCTGAGCAGAGGCCGAAGGCAGGGCGGGCAGAGGCCGGGCCAGCTCAGCACGCACCTGGAACACCACGCGGGACTTCTCCAGCAGGTACTGCGAGGTTATGGCACCACAGATCAAGCCGCTGCAGGGACGGGACAGGGAGCCCGGGTTGGCATCCGTGGTGTGGCCAAAACCACAGGCTGAGCCCCATTTGCTTGGAGCACGGGTCTGTGCCCACCCCATGGTGCCCAGCGGTGCAYACAACCAGCTGGACCCACTGCGCCCGTGGTGGAACTGGGCAGCCCTCTGGCAGGGCCTGCTGCCCACGCTGGGTGCCCTATGGACAGGGGAGCACCTATGGGGCAAGCAAGGGCAAGACGAGCCATGGGGCTTGGTGGAAGGTCAGGGACCTGCCCGTGGTCCCCGTCGCTTCTCCTCGTCCTGGTATGGGGACACGGCCACGGCAGTGCCTTGGGCAGGGGACAGCAGATGCTGCATGTGCAACATCGTGGTACCCACCCATGGATTCCCCCATCTGCATTTTGCCCCCATTGAGGCAGAGCCACGTGCTGTCCCACACCGGGCTCGGTGACAGCCAAGCAGAGCCAAGAGGATGGTGAGGGCAGCCCAGCAACACAAAGCTTAGACTGGGATGGGGTCTTGGCCCAGGACAGGGGTCCTGGACTGGATCTGGGATCTCGGGCTGGCACTGGGTCGCAGTGGCTCCCCCAGGACAGGGAGGATGAGAGGGGCAGGGCCAAGAGTGCACGGATGTTTGTCACCATTACTTACTCTTCCAGAAAGATTTCCACAAACTTCCCAAACCTGCTGGAATTGTCATTCCTCACGGTTTTGGCATTGCCGAAGGATTCCAGCAAGGGGGTCGCCTCCAGRATCTGCCCCCGGCAGACGGGGAGAACCACAGCGTGAAGCACAGTGTGAGCACAGGGTGTCCCCCGGGGTGCGGGTCCCACCGCCCACCCAGCAGGGCCCCCCTTCCCGCCACCTCCTGCCCTGAGCAGAGAGCACAGGGACACAAATCCCAGTGGGTGACACTGTGGGACTGTGCAGGGAGGTGGGACAACACGAGGACACCCCCCACACCGCCGCAGGTTTTGCACCCACGGTCCCTGCGCAGCCGGGGGCACGTGGCAGCGATGCCACCGTGGCACTGGGCTCCCTCACGCCGCCACAGCCCCCGTGTTGCTCCACGTACCTCTATCTGCCGTGGTCCGGGGGAAGCATGGGGACAAGGAGAGCGGTGAGCACAGCC
>NW_020454316.1:2282136-2285292 GCF_003342845.1 Nothoprocta perdicaria
CCGTGCCATGCTGCACCGTGCCATGCTGCACCGTGCCATGCCTGCCGTGCCACACTGTGCCGTGCCATGCTGCACCGTGCCATGCTGCACCGTGCCATGCCTGCCGTGCTGCACTGCGCCGTGCCCGCCGTGCCCACYGTGCCCCCCGTGCCGCGCCGCGGTACCTGCTGAGCCGTGCTGCGCTTCTGACTGACCGCTGCCAGGTAGCGCAGGATCAGCTTGGTGGCTTCCGTCTTCCCCGAGCCGCTCTCCCCACTGAACCAGGGGGCAGAGGAACAACCACGGCTGTCACCAGGCGGGCAGCRGGTTTGGGGAGCACCCCCACCCCGAACATGTCCTTCCTGAGCCCATCCAGGCCCAGCGTGTCCACCTTGGGAGCACCCATGCCAATCCCACCTCAAATGCGCCCATCCCAATCATACATTGACCCTGAACATGTTCATCCCAAGCACGTCCAGCTCAAATGTGCCCATGCTGAGCATTTCCAACCTGAGTTTRTCCTCATTTATCCGAGCACATCCCATTCAAGAGCACCAAACCCAACCCATTCCAACCCCAACCCCACTGGGGACTGGGATGCGCTGGCAGGGGATTAGGTTGATAATCCCAAGGACACCAGCTTGGCAGCCCGGAGGGATGCCAGGCAGGAGAGGGGTGCGCAGGGGCACAGGCGCGTGCGGGCGTCAGCTCCCTCTCACCTGATGACGATACACTGGTTGTGTTTGGCATCCATCATTCTACTGTAGGCAACGTTTGCAATCGCAAAGAGGTGCCTGCGGGGCAAAAAAAATGGTACGTGGGGAGCAAGAGGTGTCGTGGTGGCAATGCCAGCACCAAGAGGCACCCAAGCATGGAGAGAATGGAGAGGGATTGAGRGGGAATGAGAGCGTGGCCAGGGCTCCCATGAGGAGCCGGGTGGACAAGGGTGGGAGCTGGGGCCAYGCGGGAGCCCCTTCCCGCAGGGTGTTTGGGGGCACCCTGGTACTCACGGCGGGTTCTCGCCCAGCGCCCTGCCCTCGTACTGCAGCACCTGCTCCGTGCCGTAGATGTTGTACAGCCGGTAGGGATTGACGGAGACCAGGATGCTGCCGATGTAGGTCTGCAGAGGCAGGGAGAGGGGGCAGGTCTGAGCAGCACTCCCCAGCGAGGGGGAGGATGGTGGGCCCCTCCGGGACACGGTGCACGCCAGGGACGGCACTGCGGTCCCCAAGGCCCCGCAGCCCCGCGCGCGGGGCACTCACGTAGATGAGCTGGCGCTCAAACCGCGTGCGGATGTTGCTCAGCACGGCGGCTTCCTGGAGGTCCCTGACGTGCAGCAGAGGCGACATTACAGGACCATGGAGGACAAGCGGCTTCTGCTGTCCCCGAGCAGGTCCCTGCCAGTCCCCAGCCACCCAGTGGGAAGCCTGGGCTGCCACGGGCTCAGGAGCCAACGCTCTTTGTCCCAACGCACGTTTTTCCCAGCTGGTGCATACAAGGTGTTTCCATCCCCTTCCCACCATCCCGCCAGCAGGACCGGGTCCCACCATGGCCGGACAGGGTCCCGGTTGGCAGCCACAGGGACACACGGGGACTCACTCCAGCTGGGTCATGTCCTCCAGCCCGTCCTCCTCCTGCTGCTCCTGGTAGCGCACGATGGGCAGGCTGCAAAGGGACTGCATCTGCGCGGAGCAAGGCGGGCGCGGGCAGCGTCGGGGCACGGCCGGGCACCCCGAGCGGCGCCGAKCGGCCCCCTGCGCACGTCACCGCAACGACCTCCAAACCAGCAGGTCTGAGCCCAAACTGGGAACCTCAGAGCCACTGACCACAGCAGAGACCCCGGGCAAGGGTCCCACCAGCCCAGAGTGGGTCCCATGGCCCAGCAAGAATGTCACAGGGAGGAAAAAAGCGCGAGAAATTGGCACAAAGAGCCAACAAGACACGGGCTGCACTTATAGCAGGCGCGGGAGTCCCAGCAAGTGCCATTCCCGGGAGTCCTGCCCTGCTTTCCATGGTGGGGCGGCCCTTGCTGCAATACCCACGTGTTTTACCCCAAAACCCCTTCTGGGGCTGCAAAGGGGGCATTCACCAAGGGAGGTGAATGGCCGAGCGGTGCGTCCCCATGAAGGGACACGGCGGCAGGGACGGGGCAGGAGGGCCCACATCCTGCATCCCGCAGCCGCCCTGCGTCCCGCACGGGCAGCATCCCGGCTGCCAAGGACAGCGAGCGCCGCCAGCGCTCCCGGGCGCCCCGCCAGCCCCGCGGGSAGGAAAGCGGATCCGCGCCGGGGCAGCCCTGCACCCGGCTACCGACACCGCTCCTCCTGTTGCAGCGCGGCCGCCGCGCGGATCGGGTCTCACCATTTGCATGCGCACGGCCGGGCACCGGCACCCGAGCCGCACGGGGGGGCCGTGCCCRGCCCCGGCACCGTCCCTGCAGCGGGACCCCCACCGGGACGCAGTGGGGGACCCGCACTGCCCACCCCACGTGCCACAACCCGCGCGCTGCCTGTGCCCGGCGTTACCTTGCTGCGCCAGGGCTGCTTGGTGCCCAGGTACCCGTCCACCCAGGGGTTGCGGTCCCGCCAGGCGCGCGCGGGCGAGCGCTGGCTCAGGTAGCGGCCGATGTCGGCTCCGCGGCGGCTGGCACGGCCGCGGAGGCGCTCGGCGGGGCGCTGCGCGTAGCCCTGCTCCGCCGTCCAGGCGTCGGGCATCTCCTGCACCCGCACGACGTGCTGCTTGGACCAGTGCTGCTTGTACATGCGGGACGCGCGCCGCAGCGAGCCCAGCCTCTGGATCTGCGGCGTCACCACCGCGTAGCGCCCCGCGCCGTCCTCCCCGGCCAACGCCTCGCCCTCGTACGGCAGCTCCGCCGGCTCCCGCCCGCGGCGCGAGGAGCCGGGCGAGCGGGAGCCGCCGAAAGGGGGGCTGCGCCGGTGTAACGGGGGGCTCCGGCCGCCCCTGGGGGAGCCCAGCGCTCCACTCTGGGGGATATCGGCCCAAATGCRGCGCGCGCCCGTGGGGCTCGGGGGCCCGCGGGTGCTTCCGTCCCGCCGTGACCCGCCGCGTGGCACCAAGGAGGGCGCTGGGGACAGGGGCCGGGGCCGGGTGGGCGGCGGGGACGGCGGGGACACCGTGGCCGCCAGCAGAGCCGCCAGGGGCTGGCCGGGCCCCGGG
>NW_020454316.1:2287235-2288170 GCF_003342845.1 Nothoprocta perdicaria
GCGGCCGCCTTGCTCAGCACCTGCGCCCGCGGCTTGAATTTCCTTTCCGGGCGCCGGCGGAAGAGCGACGCGCCGGCCGCCTCCGCCGGCCCTCCCCGCCGCAGCAGCAGGAAGGACGGCCGGGCCGGCGGGGCGCTCGCCGCCTCCTTGCGCTTCTTCCCGATCTGCTTGAAGCGCACCATGAGGTTCGAGGTGGACTTCAGCACCGCCTTGTTCTTCTTCTTCTTCTTCTTCTTGGTGCTGTGCTTCTGCAGCCCCCAGAAGAAGCGGGACGTGTTCTTGAACTGCCCCTTCTTGGGCCGCCGCAGGCCCAGCTTCTTGAAGCCAAGGAAGAGCTTGGAGGTGCTCTGGAGGGTCCTCTTGACCTTGGCCTGCTGCTCCTTGTCCTCCTCCTTGGCCGYGCTGGATCCAGCCTTGGCGGCTGCTTTCTTCTGGCCCGGAGCCTCGGCRCCCTTGGCCCCCTTCTTCTTCTTGGCGTTGTCGGCTGTCAGCCCCATCACCAGCTTGGAGGTGCCCTTGAGGTTCTTCTTCGCTTGCCCGGCATCGCTGTCGCCCTCCTCCTTCTCCGTCTCTAGCTGCACCTTCTTCCCCCGGCCTGGCTTCTTTATCGCCACTGCCTTGAGGCCCCCTTTCTTCTCCTTCCCTTTCCCCTTTTTGGGCTCCTCCACGGGTGCCTCCTCCTCTTCCTTCTCTTCCTTCTCTTCCTTCTCCTCCTTCTCCTCCTTCTCTTCCTTCTCTTCCTCCCCTTCTTGGGCATCCTTGCTCTCCTCCGTCTTGGTCACCTCCGTGTCCGAGGGCTCCTCCGACTCGCTGACCACCTCCTTCTTGCCCTTCTTGCCATCCTTCCCTTTCCCTTTGCCCCCCTTGCCCTTGGCGTCGGCCTCCTTTTGGGCTTTCTTGCCAGCCATGCCGGTGGGCGCTCATGCTCCAGTCTC
>NW_020454316.1:2289247-2302168 GCF_003342845.1 Nothoprocta perdicaria
CGGCGGGGCCCGCACGTGCCCGGCGCCGGGGAGACCACATCAAATGTTAACAGCGGGGTCACCGACCGCATCAAATGTTAATGCGGGGCCTCGATTCCCGTGGCTGCAAATTCATGAATGTTTAAGGAGCGCCCAGGCGAATTTGCTGCCCGTTCACAGGGACGGCGGTGAGCGGAGGCGGCCGCCCTGGCACCCCCTTGAACGGGTATTGCAGGAGACCCCAGGGTGCTACCCTGTCCCGCAGGGAGCCAGGCCCATCCAGGCGCCCTGCAGGAAGGACGGGGAAGGTCCCCGTGCCCCATGGGGCCCCTGTGTGGCAACRTCCCGGGTGCTCCCCACAACAAGGGCTCTCCAAGGGGAAAGAGGGAGACGAGGAGAGCAAGAGAGGGTGGGAGACCTCGTGGCCCGGCCTCACCCAGCCCCCCTGCTGCCCCCACCTCCCGGGGACCCTCTGCATCCCAGCACAGCCAGTCCCTGCCCTGCACCCACRGATGCAGCACCCAGCCCCTGTAGAGCAGGAGAGGGGGGCACAAGGGCCAAGGGGACAGAGCAGGAGCTGCTGGGGCACACGGGGTGCTGTAGCGGGTACCCCGGGGGACACAGGGTGCTGCAGCGGGTACCGTGGGGGTTATGGGGTGGTGCAAAGGGTACCTCGAGGGATGTGGGGTGGTGCAGCCAGTACCTTGGGGTATGTGGGGTGCTGCAGTGGGTACCCCAGGGCACATGGGGTGCTGCAGTGGGTACCCTGGGGAGCCAGGGAGCCTGCCAGCCCAGGGCAGCCTTCTCAGTGCCAACCCAACAGCACAGACTCACTGGGGTGCCCATGGGTCCAGGCTCTGGGGGAAGATGCCCACCCAGAGCATCCGTYGATCCCATCACCCTGAACAGCTCCAGCCACACGGGAGAGCCAGCAACACCCTGCCTGGTGCCGGGCATCCTGGTGCCCTCCCTACAGCCAGGGCAGCCTCCGGGGCGCCAGGCYGAGCCCGGCTATGGGCCGGGCCCGGTGACAGCACCGCGTTGGCGAGGGAACCGTGGCCACGGGGCTGCTGCGGTGCCCGCGGGGCTGCCCGGCCACACGGTGCCTTTGGGCTGCTGGCAGCAGCAGAGCCCGCGGGGCCTGCGCGGCGGCTCCCGTGTCCGCTTACAGCCTCTGTGTCCTGCCCTTCCCTACCCACCAGCTGCCGCTCGAGAGCGAAACCTGCCCGCCGGGGACGTGACATGCAGGGGGAAGGGGTGGGAGCAGCTGGGAGCGTCGTGCCCGGCGCTATCCCCATCCCGGGACGCTCGCACGGAGCYGCTCACCGCTGCAGAGCATCGTCCTCAACCCAGGGAGCAGCCCCGCGCCACGGAGCTCCGCTGGGCTCCGACGTCTCCAGGTAAAAGGAACTGGGGAAGGGGCCACAGGAGGGGTGGGCCGGGTGCCCGCGGGGAAGGTGACGCGGCCACTCACCTGGGGTGGCCTAGGTGGCCCGCGCGGCGCCGGCTGGCCCGCTCCGCCGGCGGGGCCGCGCTGGCTGGCGGCAGCTGCTGCCCGATGCATATTTGATGACTGCTGCTGTTGTCACCTGCGCCGCGCTGGGGAACGGCGGCGACGGGCCGGCCGGGGCCCTCGTCCCCGGGCTGCAGCCCCCACAGCCCCTTTGCTCCCACGGATCCGGGGCCCCCGGTGAGGACACTCAGAGAGGCGGCGCGAGGCCCCGACCGCCGCCTCCTGCCCAGGCAGAGCCGATTTAGGAAGGGGAACCACAAGGACACGGGGCCACAAACACGTCCCCTCCAGGGACAGGATGGGCTCCGCAGCCACCCCCAGAGAAGGGAGCTACAAGGAGGCGCCAGTCCCGCTCCTCTCGACAACAGGGCCCCTTCTCCACCTCGGGACAAGTGGGACAATTCCCTGTCACCAGCTTSGGCCAGAGAGCGCTCAGAAAGCTCCATCCTGCTGCCCAGCACCGAGCTCCCGCTTCCTGGGGCCGGGATCGGCTCCGTGGCCTCTCCCCAGGGCCGGAATCAGCTCCGTGGCCTCTCCCCTGGACCGGGATCAGCTCTACAGCCTCTCCCAGGACCGGGATCAGCTCCGGGGCCTCTCTCTGGTCCGGGTTTGGCTCCGTGGCCTCTCCCTGGGACCAAGATCAGCTCCGTGGCCTCTCCCCGGGACCAAGATCAGCTCCGTGGCCTCTCCCAGGACCTGGATCAGCTCCGCAGCCTCTCCCGGAGGCCAGACTCAGCCTCCACCCGCAGCCCTGCAGCCCTGCGGTGGGTATTTATGATGCTGATGCCTCCAAAAGCGAGCGCTTAACTGCAAATTACAATCAATAGCCCCCATCCCCAGGGGCAGGTTCATCATTTAGCCGGCGGGAGCGCAGGAATCCCAAACAATTTGCCAGCCATAAATGCTCCCGCGGCAGCTCTGCGCCACGCGGGGCGGCCGCTCGGGGTGACCCTTGGTGGCGCTGGGGACGAYTGAGCTGTCACGGCGGAGCGTGACTCTCATCCCGGGCCCCGAGCGGCGCTTGGAGACGCCGGGCGATGGGGTGAGGGAGGCCCGCGGCGCTCAGCAGCCCTCGCTGAATTAAATGAATGTATTTGGAGTCTCTTTTTATTACCTTGCAAACGATTCCTGACTAAATTAAATTATAAAAGGAGCGTTCAGCCAACGCGACCTGCTCGATTGTCTGGAACAGGCGCTTTAGGCGGAGCACGGCTCGGGCCTGAGCGGATTCCAGCACGCGGGAGCGGATGGAGCGTGGCCGAGCCGACGCATCCCGCTTCCCCGGAGCCCCGCGGGACTCTGGAACAAAGCTGGGATGGGGCGGGAATCGCGCAGCCCTTTGGGAGGCGGGAGCAGAGCTCCCAGCTTATCCCGGAACGCTCCATGAAGCGTTCCTACATTCCCCCTTGTCACACATCCCTGGGCTAACAAGGGCTCTGGCCAATTCCCATCGACTCCGGAGGCAGCTCCTGGAGCTAAATCAGGCTCCGGAGTCACTTTTTCCCTCTCAGTACCTCGCTTTCCCGGGATTTGGAGAGCTCTCCAGGCAGACCTGCTCTGGCACYGAACTGCAGCGTTTGCAGCTTTTAACGGCCGCGGGTAGAGCACTTAGCGAAGCCGTCTGGAAGAATGAACACAGCAGGCAATTAAAGGCATATATTTCCAGATACAGCTATGAACTTGCCTGAAAAAATAGCTACTCTTGCTTAAAAAAAGAAGCTGGTTTCTTCAGACTTAGCTGTCTTCACTCCTTCTCCATACCAAATTTAACCACCTATCAGCCTGTTCTGAAGAGGATAAGAAAACGCCCAATTCCTTAAATGAAGAATAAGGCTAATTAGGTGGAGGTTTTAACAGTCTTTCTCTGCTAGTTTGCACCACGGCCAGGATTTGCTCTTAATTCCACCTGTGAGCAAAGCCAGGAACAACAAAGGGAAACTACAAAGTCACCTTCACAGCTGGGTATGGTGAATATTATCTATTTAGCTCCCATCACATCCCATCTAGGTTCCTTCCAACCTTAGAGCACCCTCAGCCACTTCACAAACTATGTCACCTTCCAGCCTCTTGCAACAGCATCCAGGATTCCTCGGGCAGCTGAAGATGCAAAAAAATGAAGAAATTTAGAAATCACACCAAACTGCCGAGTTTGGTGTAAACAGGTAGACACATAAAATTCACATGAAATAGCAACTTTTATTTTCTCAAATAAAATATTCCTTCCATTTCTGCTTGATCTGTTTGGGAAGGGTGGGGAGGAGCACAAAAGAGAGGGAAGGGGCAACTGCTTGGACGAGTTATCTGGTCCAAGATCGTCCCAGATCTGATAAATCTGTTATCAGATTTGGCCTGGCAGTTACGAATCCACATCAGACTAAACCCTTTTCCAATGAAAGAAAATAAATGCTATCGGCAGCTCTGGATCCCAGAAGAAAAGAGCTGTTCTCTATCAGGCACTCTGAACTGGTCAGCATCAATAGTCAATGAAAAAGTATGATTAGAAAAAAATGCCACAATTCTCATGAAAAATATCCACACGAGCCGTATTATTTAACAGGGCTGCCGTGAAACCCATGGCATTGGATGGAAGTTCATCCTCCAAAGAGTTTCTACTGGAATTTAGGTGTATGACTAAGAATCAGATCCCCAGAACTACTCTTGGGGACTAACGGGCAGGACGAGAGCAAAACAGGAAATTCCCAAGATAATTTCTCGGATCAGTGATATGCCAGAAGTAGATTCCCAGGGCAGCCTATGGCTCTTTGCTCGTACCGGGCTGCAGTTCGGCTGGGTCAATCACTCATTAGCAAGGTTTAATTTCTCATTTCTATTGGTACTACCAATTGGACCAGATGTCCTGCTAACCCTACTGCAGAGCTGACACGGGGCACGGAGTGCCAGGTTTTAATATAATGAAGGTGGCACCATTAAAAACTAGCTGAGGGTCATCCCAGATAGACACTAAAGTTGCCCCTGGTGAAAGCTGTAGAGGCAACATGTCCAGTGAGCAGGGGAGGGAAAACTTTGTTTCAGGTATTTCCATTTCAAATGCTTAAATTGAGTGAGTGGACACGCAGCAAAGCACCAGGAACGGTCCCCCAGCCCTGTTTCCCTGTCCCAAAGCAGCGAGCCAGGTTTGCTCACACAAACCCATCGAYTTCCCACTGGCAGAGCAAGTCACCGGCAGGTTAACAGATGGACACAGGCAAACCCTRCTAGGGGCAGGAGCTGCTGATCTAGGAGTTCCGTCCCACAAAAGTGGACTCCTTTTTTATTTAGAGTCATCACCTCACTTGAAATGCTGCAAGATGGAAACCCATCAGCCCCATCCCCACCTGCGAGTAGCCTCATTCCCTGCCCTTCTCCAAGGGAACGAGCTTCACAGAAGCTTTCTTGGCTGTGGAACGTCTCCCTTTTCTCTCTCTCTCGTTTCTTTTTTTTTCTCCTTTTTGTTTTGTTTTGCTTTTATGTGGTCAGTTCCAATTCTAGTGACTAAGACAAGGCCAGGCACTGGTGAAGAGCAAAGAGGGTTATTTCTTGACGATCTGAATGACATCTTCGTGCTCCATCACGTGAGTCAAGCCCACTCTTTGAGGACTGTATTTTGTGCTTGTCCCCTTTAAAGCAAAAGAGGGACAGGGGTTAAGAACAGACCTGTCAAAGGGACACGGGGACAAGGAATTCTCAAGTGCAAGGAATTATGCACTTACCCACACCAAGGCATATTTGAACTGGCTGGCTAACGATCTGTGAATTCGATGGCACTGCAGGACAGAAAAATTATGAGACAGTTTAGTGGCACCTCTTTGCAAACAACTTGTATAATACCCAGAAACTAGAAGCAACTTAGATCTATATCAAAAATTACAATAGTGACTTTAGAAGCCAGGTACCAGCATTTTAAGGAATACAGAACACAAATATAATACTTATTAGTCACATAAATCCCCACTTAGGACTTCCATGTGCTTTTTTATGTGCTTTTTTTTTTCTTTTTGCTGGCCTGTATTAAGTAACTTTTGTCAGCTGTCATTTATTCCAAACATGAGTAGCTAGGAAAGAGACCTGAGGCAGACAGAACTAGACAAGACAACAAAAGCCCAACAAAAACGTTGACATTTTCCAACCTTTACAAAGCATAAATACAACACATTCCAAGAGGAACCCTGCCTTCTGCTGCCGAGCAAATGTAAAAGACGCAGAGAAATTACCACATGCTCCACAGAGGCCCCTTTCCGTAGAATAATGGCATCTGTGAAGTCTGGTCTCTCTGTGGAAAAAGCAGAAGAGAGGATAAAAAAAGCAGCATTGGTTTTCCATCAAATCTGTTCTAACAGGCCCACACCACCTCACACTGCTTTGTGCTACTACTCCCAAATTCCTCCTCCTGTTGCACTGTTAGCAGCCTCCCAGACAGAGCAACTATCCAGGAGCTTGAAAGCTTCTAACTGGTTCTGCAGACGCTCTAGTGTCCACAAGCAGTTACCCATCCCACGCAGTCGACTGCTTCCTCACAGCTCAACTCTGCCAACTCTATTCTAAGTATTTGTCTTAAGTGACAGGCAAAAAAGGCAGCTGCAAGTGAGCTCTAAAGCAAAAGGAGGGTCAAAGGCATTGCTGAGCCTCAGGAGCCCAGCACGGGAATCACCAGACCTCCTAAAGCAGGAAATAGACATCTTTTATGAGTAGCAATCACCTGAACACTTAATCACAGAGTGTACATGACAGCTATTATAAGAGGGAAACTTGAAAACTTGTATTTCCTTATGTTATTATCATGCAAAGCTTTATGAAAATTCAGCTCTTCTTCCATCAAGAGAGAACAAGAGGGCTGTAATGAAATACATGCAAGGCTGGGTCAGATGGAACAAATGCATTTCCCAAGAGCTAACGCTGAAGACTGGTCAGGGAGAGTGCAATTGCAGCAGCTCCAAGACAGAAGAGATCTCTGGCAGACTGACAGACAGGTATCCAAACACCTTTGGCAGCCTGTGTGTGGTTGGTGCCCTGCAGCCCTTTGTGCCTTTTCAGTTCAGCTAACGCTCACTTACGTCCTCGTTTCTTGGTGTAGATGCAGGTAAGTGCAAGGTATTCCCAGAGCTTCTCCAGTAAGTAATCCAGATTCAGTTTCATGCCACAGCTGCAAAACACCATCAATATCTCAGGGTTTACTGCTGTTGTGATTTAGAGAGCCAGAAGAGCAAGGTGAAACATCTTATTAAAGCACCAGGGAACAAATGTCTAATGAGGTCAGTAGAGGAAAAAAACAAGGTGAAACAAATAGAGCTTTCAGAGGAGAAAGCAGCTTTGAAGCAGCAAAGCCCCAGCCAGATATATCAGCACTTCTAAGGGAACAAGCCAGACTGGTTTATTCTGGCCTGCAGACAGATAGCGTTTTCAGGGAAGGCAGCCCTGAAAACACTGCACAGCAGCCCTCTACTTCTCACCCCAGCAGCTAGAGGTGGCCCAGGGAGAAGCCCCTTCTTGGAGGAAAAGTTGGAGAAAGAGATGTGAAATGAACCACCAAAGTATTTGGGCCAAGGCATAAAGCAACCTCAGAGCTGCAGGTCCTCCTACCTGATTACAACACTGTGGGGCCTCCGAGCAAGACGATCCACCTCCTCCATAGATATCTGGTCAATCTTGTTATAAACCTAAGTCAAAGGAAAAACAACACAGCCCTTAAGAAATCAATCCAGCAGTACTACAAGGAGCTACAATGTGTGCATGCAACTGCAACAGGACAGCCCTGGTGTTTGGGGCAGAAACACAGATCACACCAAACAGAGGGAAGGCCAAAGTTTGTAGCAGAATAAACTGCTGAACTTCAGAAATCTAAGTATAAGTTTAAGCCATTTAAGTTTCTCCCCTTGCAATGATTTGTGACATATTCTCCAGGATCTTGGATCTCATTATAAACCCGGCCACTGTCAAACAGTGCTGGCGTGTTCTGGCCCACGGCATCATTCCTGAAGAATCAAATGCAGACCCTGCAGCAGCACCTGCGCTGTGCAGGCCCAGCCCGTGCACCGAGGCACCCAACTCGCTGCTGCTCCTCGGCGAGCGGCCACGAGAGGGCACAGGACACGCACACAGTGCCGCTGCACGGGAACGCCAGCAAAAAGCTCCCCACTGAAAAGCATTTCCTATCTCTTGAACCCTCCAGTGCCACTGCGTTAGGATGCACAGAGTTTATTTCAGCAAAAAATGGTCTTGCTCGGGATCAGTGAGTGAAGGGGATGCTTGGTGCTGTAAGGGACGGGCTGTTCCTGAGATACTCACATAGAGGCAGGGCATATAGACCCTGTTGCCTACAATCACGTCGATGAACTCGTCGGGAGAACAATCCTCTCTAAAGAGGACCTCGGCATTGAAGATTTCTGAGGTGAACATTGTCAAGGCCCAAACCCCAACACTTTAAACACTGTTTGAGTCAACTGCCAAGCTTGCTTGGTGCTGCTTGGAGGACTGGGAAACGGAACAAAAAAAAAGGGAAAGACACAACCAAGCTTGTCCTTAACCCAGCAAGCACCAGGAGTCATCAAAAGGTCTAGCCCCACAGCTGGTACCACTTGACTTATGAGCTGCATCTGCAGTGCAGGGGTCTCCCCTTTGAGGAAAGGATACTGTATTCATGGAGGATGAGCTGCACCAACTTCTCCGAGCACTGGGTCAATGTTACAGTCGAGTTGAAGGAGATTCCTCCACCCTTCTTGGGCTGTGGAAAGGCAACAGGAACAACTTGAGAACGGTCTGCAAAATCCACAGCCCCTCTTCAGTCTGTCCAACACAAGAGGCAGCACGAAGTCATGCTGCTTTCCATTAGGCAGCCAGGCATGAACTGGCTGAAATCTCACCTTGAAATAGATATTTGGTTTGCTTTTGTTCAGACGGATTCCTACAGACTCCAGTTCTTTCTCCAGCAGGGCCCTGCAGGGACAGTGCACGTCAGTACCTTTCACACTGAGCTTGGTCAGATGAGATCCAGATGTTTCCTTGACTATCATCTTTAGCTCAGTATTGACAGAGCCTTCTCATAAATTTGCACGGCAACATACAGCCACAGCTAATGCAGGAAAGTCGGTGGTCGAAAACTCATCTCTAAACAACCATCCTGCAGGAAAGATCCTTCAGCTGAGAGGCCTGAGCCTCCTTTCCTAGGAAACACTCTAAATGCTGTACCCAGTCAGCCAGCATCCTTCTGAGGAACACAATTTCTGCTTCATCCTGTAGAACACAAATACCTGTTCCCAAATATGTGCAGCTCCCATCATTTCAGAGAGGTTTCTCTGGGCACAGGGGAACTTTTGGCCCTGGCCTGCCAGCCCGCAGCCCAGAAGCACCTACTCACCTCTGTACTTCACCCTTGGTGGCATCCAGCATCATGATAACGACGTCTGCAGTCCTGGCCACCGCTATGACCTGCCGGCCTCTGCCCTTCCCTGAGAAGAGAGTAGGGAATTGGGGTAGGAAAACAGCTTGGCTTCTGTCAGACAAGGGACTCCCAGCCCACAGAGCTGCTCGGAAACAAGAAAAAAAAGATCCTGCAGTTCTGTAGTGGCTGCATCCAACTGCTGGAGGTGAATGAGGGAGCACATCTGGCTCCCTCGTGTTCCCTTACATGTAACACAAGCCCAAATACTCCTGCTGCTGCTTCTGCACTGCCTGTTCTGCAGCCTAGCGAGCGTGAAGCCCCGTGAGGCTGCAGGGGTTGAGCTCTGCAGGGCAGGCACCCCGAGACACGTGCAGTGCTGGAGTTCCACGTGGCAGAGATGGGCTTCCCAGAAAAGTGATGAGGGCAACGGCACCCTTGCAAAGAGGCTATTTTTGTTTTGTTTTTTTAAAAAAAGGAGGGATCCCTTATTACCAAGGTCAAGAAGGATAAGACCATTACAGGATTTTCCTGAATTTCCCAAGCCTTCTTTTGACTAGTCTAGCCCATGAGGTGATGAAGCAGAGGGACAAAGCTAACATCCCTTCTCACAATCAGGGGTCATGGGAGGCCTGGCAGGAACTCAGGAAACCAGTCAAGAGATTCAGCTTCGTTCAGCTGTAATTCCCCCTCCGCCTCCCCAGCATCTTTCTTTAGATCTCCTCTGCTCTAGAAAGCAGATGAGCAGGGTAACACTCATACAGGAAGGTGAGAAGTGACTGCTTTGCTTTGGCTCCCACCTCCAGGAAAGCATCTTTCTGCTCCATATAGAGCCTTACGTGGGCTCAGGGCTAGGAATCGCGCCTCACTTCCAAGATCAAGAACCCTGAAGTTTGGAAAGGCAACGCGGGAACTCGTGGCCCAGCAGAGCAGCGACCAGCACGCTGCTGACAGCAGCTCCTCGAGCTGCACGCACACAGAGATGAGCCAACCTTGTGCTGCTCCTTCGATGATCCCAGGCAGATCCAAGAGCTGAATGTTGGCTCCTTTGTACTGAAAAGGAAACGGGTAGAGAGCTGAAAGCCTCGTGCAGGACCTCTAAGGCACCTCGAAAGCTCTAAGCAAGCRCTAAGGTCCCAAGTGGAAGAATCTGCCAGGAATTCTGTCAGGAATAAACCTGACAGAGCAGGGCACTCTCCAGAGAGGAGACACCAGGAATACTCTCCGGAGTATCTCTTATTAAACAGTTTTCAACAACCCTGRCCACACTGCAACACGTTAGGGTCCGACCCCGAGGTGTCAGATGACTGACCAAGCCCCAGGGAACCAGCACAAAAGCAGCATTATCCCAAGCTAGTGAAATGGAAAAGAAAGATAAACAAAAACCCCGCATTTTTCTGGTCTAACACACAAAGCAGTGTAACAAGCGAAGCCGCTGTCCCTATCTAGTTGCATGAGAACAAACCAGCTGTGCTGCAGCTCTTCCAGCACCAGGAAATAATAGGACGTTCTTTTCATCAAAGCTGCAGGGTCATTTGCTTCCAAGCTRCTCTTGTGGTGAAGCCCTAAGTGTTTCAACCGGCTACTGCAGGTAAAGGTCGCGTTTCAACGTGTTCTAATATTTCTATTTATTTTAATACCAATAGTTATGTTTGCATTGATTAACTCTGCTTTCAATTCTGACCCAAAATTTCTCCTGACTCTTGGATGTTTTTCASTTTGATGCCCTTTATCACCTGCTTTACTGATGGATGCTCCGAGCACCACTCATAAAACTCCTTGAGGACAGGAGTAGTTTTATTTTATTTCCAACCTGATTACAGTACAGATTGCCTCTTTTGAAAGCTTCATTAAAAACAAATCTGCCAAGGTTTCCAGCCATCTGGTCCATGGCGCCAAGAGTGGTTATAAAAAATTCAGCTGAGAATTGTCCTATTGCTCTGGTCAGCCCAACTGCAGTACCCGACCCCTCAGCATGCAGTCAACCCCCAAGAGCTGTGTGCATGGAAGTGCTAAATCAGCACTGCAGGTTAGACAAGACCCGGTGCAAAATTTGAGTGCAAAACACTCAAGACCTCTTAAATTTTAAAGCAGGAGTCAGCAGAGAGCTCTGGATATCACTGCACTGCTTAACTCCCACTTCCCAGTGGTAGCTGGTGCAAAGAGACGTGGTTACGAGCTTGGGTTTCCTGCCACAAGCAGTTCCTGGGAAAGGGAGGAGAGTCCCACTTACTTCTATGACTCCTGGGATGCACGTGAGGGTTGTGAACTCGTACGATGCAGCTTCGCTGGCCGTTGAGGTCATCAAACTCAAAAACGTGGACTGAAATGCAAGAGGTCACCGTAACTATAGATGCTCGGACAGCAGCACGGGCAGAGCACGGCAAAACTCATAACACAAAAGTGGCCATCGGGGGCACTGAGAACACCCAGCAGGGTAAATGCTGCACTTTTGGGGCAATTTTGGGCACAGGGACAAGCGGCGACATGGGGCTGCCAGGACATTCACTGCATGAAAACCCCTTTTTGCCCTTTCCTCCGCAGCGCCGCGGCTGCACGGGGCCGAGTTCCCATCCCCACCAAAACAGGGACCGTTTTCCCGCCGCTCTCCCTTCCAGCTTTTGCCCCAGCACCTTCCTCTCGGCTCACACGAGGCGAGGGCAGGACGTGCAGGGCCAAGAGCCGCCCGCCGGCGCCCGCTGACCTTGCCCACGGAGGGGAAGCCGATGAGCGCCACGCGGGCATCGCCCGATTTCATCACATCGAAGCCCTCTCCTTTGGCGGCCGAGGACTTGGAGGGCTCCAGCAGCTGCGCGCGGTACTTGGCGAGCTTGGCCTTGAGCAGGCCCAGGTGGTACTCGGTGGCTGCAGGGACAGGAACACAGCGGGGGGTTATCACAAAGTCGTTAATTCCCTTCTCCAAACGAGGGTCCCCGGGGAGAGAAGTGCTGGGGGGCTTCTGAGGGTCCCCGGGTGATTGTCTGGGACACGGGGCTGCCGAATCCTGCGGAGWATCGGCCCTGGGAAAGGAGCCCTTGTAGTAACTCGCAGGATAGAAGAGGCTGGGGAGAAACGGGCAGCTATGGAGGCACCAAATAAATAAATAAATGTTAAATAAATGAATATGTGAGAGAAACGAGCRGCTCCGAGGGTGCTGGGCAGGGAGGGAGGGCGGCAGCCGGGGACACGGTGAGCAGCRTGGGGGCCTGGGTGACACGGAGCCCTGCYGCGGGGATCTGCCCTTCCCGATGGATCCGCAGTGGGAATCTGCCCTTCCCAATGGATCCACCACAGGGATCTGCCCTTCCTGATGGATCCACCACATGTATCTGCCCTTCCCAATGGATCCACCATGGGGATCTGCCCTTCCCGATGGATCCACCACAKGGATCTGCCCTTCCCAATGGATCCACCACAGGGATCTGCCCTTCCTGATGGATCCACCACATGAATCTGCCCTTCCCGATGGATCCACCGTGGGGATCTGCCCTTCCCGATGGATCCGCAGTGGGAATCTGCCCTTCCCGATGGATCCACAGTGGGAATCTGCCCTTCCCAATGGATCCACCACATGGATCTGCCCTTCCTGATGAATCCACCACAGGGATCTGCCCTTCCCAATGGATCCACCGTGGGGATCTGCCCTTCCCAGTGGATCCATAGCGGGGACCTGCCCCTTCCTGATGGATCCACTGTGGGGATCTGCCCCTTCCTGGYGGATCCTCCACAGGGATCTACCCATTCCCGGCAGACCTCTTGCCGGGATCTGCCCCTTCCCAGTGGATCCTCCATGGGGAATCTGCCCCTTCCCGGCGGGTCCAGTCCCCCGCRGCGCCCCGTTCCCGGCGGATCCATGCCCGGGATCTGCCGGCTCCCGGTGGATCCGCCGCGGGGACGTGCCCGCTCCCGGCGGTTCCGGCCCCGGCGCCGCGCGCTCCCGCCGGGCGCGCACCCTTGTTCTTCTGCGTGCGCGCGATCTCCCTCTCGATCTCCGAGATCTTCTCCAGGATGCCCATGGCGGGCGGCGCGGCCCGCTCGCCGCCCCGCGCCCCGCCGG
>NW_020454316.1:2302606-2310553 GCF_003342845.1 Nothoprocta perdicaria
CCTCCCATGCCCCCCAAATTGCCGCCCCCCATCCCAAAGCCCAGGTCTCTGCCCCACACCAAAGCTGCCTCCCTCTGGGGAGCAGGGGGACGGGCCCCACGGGGACAGGGGCTCGAGAGGCAGAGGAAGGAGCCCCGAGGGGAGGAAGGGGCCCCAGGGCGCTCCCCTTCACAAACACACGCAGACACGGGCCCTGTAAATACATTTCATTTTTTTTAATTTGGACGTTGATAGCTCTGCAAAATATTTCTTCCAGTCCCTTTTCCATATTCCATCCATAAATATACGAATTCTTCGGCCAACTTAGTTTAAGGAAAAAAAAAAAAAATCACAACCTTTTCAGAAGACTCCAACACCCATTTTCTTACTTCCTCTCCCCAGTCTCACCTGGTTCGTTACCTCTCACCACAACGCAATGCACTTAACAGCTCTTTGTAGCTTATCAAACAATTCGAAGAAAAATAAAATTAAAATAAATCAAGGCTTTAGAGAAGGAAGGTTCTGCACGCGGAGAGCCCCTTCGGCTGCTGCAGCTGGTGGGTTTGCTTCAAGACCTGCCACGAATCCGGGGCGCTCGCCCTGCGGAGGRGCATCGACCTGGCAGCTTTGGGCACCAGCCGAAACGCGCCTGGAGCTGGCCAAAACGAGGGCACAGGGGGAGGAACGGGCTCCTCGCCACCCCTCTCCCAAAACACCAAGTCTCAGCGGCTCGCAGACAAACGTGAGGGGATTTTTGGGGGCAGATACAGGTTTTAAATAACCCCTAGACGCCTCCTAAGCTGGTTTCCGCTAGCGACCGCAGCCGAACTTGAGCTGAGCAACGCCGAGGACCTGAGCGCGGCACGGGCGCCGCGGCAGCCGCGGGGAGCCGAGGAGCCCCTTGGCGGCACCACCAATATTGCACACAGCTCCGGGGTATGTAAACGATCCGTGGAGCATCCACGTGGGCAGAGCGCCCTTCGGGAACCGTCCTGGGGAAGACGCGTCCCTTCTCTCAAGAGCACCAGCAGCTTCAGTCTCAAAAAACAGGACGTCTCCCAGGACCACTCGGTAGGAAGCACCTTCCACCAAAAGGTCTGAATTTCCACGAGGGGAACAGAGTAAAGAGTAAAGGTGGGATCTGTTTCCACTCTCTTACCAGCTGTTCTGCCTCACGCCAGCCCCAGAGAAGCCTCTCGCCTCCTCCGGGCCCTTCTGCCTTCGAGCTGCTCTGCAAACCTCCCCGCAACGACCACCGCAAGCGCCCGCGTCCGCCGCCAGCACCRCGCACCAAGCAGGTCTCTCTCCACTTGTTCTGGGGAAAAGGAGTCATCTGCGATGAAGAGCACGCGAGAGTTGGGTGCTTTCAATACTGCATCATCAGCCCGGCCGCCTCTCCAACGATATACATGGGATATATATGGGAATATATGGAACGGGCTCACCGAGACCTGAATACTTTCGTGTTAAGGCTTAAACTAGGAATTCAGCGGCTGCGATATTCCGGACAGACACACTGCAAAAAGGAAGAAAGTTAGTTAAAAGGAAAACCAAACCACCTTAGCACTAGGTATGCAGAGGGCTTTGCTTTCCTCCCRCGGGCAGCAAACCAATTCCCATCGCCTGCCCGCTCGCGGCGCGACACAAGCCTGCTTCAAGGGGGGTGCTTTTAACAGCAAAAAAAAAGAAGAAAAAAAAGAGAAAAATGCAAACTAAACTCTCACAGAAGCCCTGCAGGTGCGACTGTCACATTAAACATACAACTGAGGCCAACTTTTAAAATGACTTTTAAAAAATCTGCACGCGCATACACACACTCACACACTTTGGCACACAAGCCTTAAGTTATATTACTTGAAACATTTCAAAGTCAGAGGAGAGCTACTTTTTTTGTTGTTTTTTTTTTTTTTTTTTTCTCTTTTCTGCCTTATAAAAAGGTATCAAGCAGTGGTGTTGGTGTAGCATGAAGGGCAAGTGCAAATGCTGAGCAGATCTAGAACTGTCCTCAGTGCTGCTCAACACTTGCACTCCGATTACCTTCCCAAAGCGCTAGCTGATTACATACACATATATAAAAACTAATGCAGACATTCCCTGTTTTCAATGTGAAAAAAGGGAAATGTAATCAAATAATTGTGCATTTGCCATAGGGTCCTTGGGAAAAGGAACCATAAAAATATTTTTTTTTAATAAAAGKTTTTTTTGTTGTTTTTTCTTTTTTGTTTCGTTTTTACCCTTAACTTAAGTAAAGAGCAAATATACATCTATAAGCAGAGCTCATATCCACTTTACTGAGAGCCTGGAAGTCCATATATCAAATTAATTCCCAATGGCATGTCAAGACACCGGAACAGCTCCCAGCTCCGAAGGGCCAGCGTTCCCCAAAGAGCTGCGGCTCTGGCTAACCCCGTTAGCCAGGAGATTCATCCGGGAGATTCATCCAGGCCTCGCCTGGCTCAGCCAACGCTGCGGCCGAGCGGCTCTCTGCTGAGCAGAGTCYCAGCCACACGGGCCTGCGCCTGGCTCCGGAGCAGCAGAGCTGGCAATCGGGCCAACAAACCTCAGTCCTGGCAATTTCAAGCCCTCTCAAGCTGTCACCATGAAAATATAAGCTCCAAACTTATATTTTCTCATTACTCAGAGGAAAGACCACTGATTCCAGCTACTGAGAAACAGCTTCCAGAGGAGGGCTGGGAAGAATTTCAGTGATAGAGAAACTAGCTGTGCAATAAGAAAGTGCATTTAAAGGTAGCTTAAAACCAGATTAAAGATCAAATCGCCACTCGACAGGAGGGAGGATCAAGCTCCAGCAGCCCCGCTCCTTGGGCTGGATGGGTTAACGTCCAGGCTCTCTCTGGCGAGTCCGAGGGCAGGAGAGAAGCATTCCCGTGCTCCCACAGGGACACAGTTCTCCCGGCGGGCCGTGCCCTCCTGCCCGGTTTGCTTCCGTGCGGCGTCAGTTCTGGACAGCTGTCATCGGAATTCATAGATAGGAGCACTGTGCTCAGGAACGTGAGTTAAATTCAATGACTGATACCTGCGATGAGGAGGAAGACAGAGGAGAGGATTAGGTGGAACTGGAGATTCTCCATGCGAGGCCTCCCTAGAACTAAGAGCTCCTGCCTGACAGGTCACCGACATCCAGATACTTGTTTTTYCTCTTCCCCTTTAGGGCCAAAGTCTCAAAGTTACTTAGGCACCTAACACTCGTGCACCAGTGCTGCCACTCAGCACTGCTTCACATTTCCATCCCCGCGCCCCTGGCAGCCCCTCTGTATCTGAGGCGGGCTGGCTATCATTTCAGGACATCTTTGGAAGTTTAATGACTTTCATGTTCCAAAGGTGTTGGGCACAGCTGAAAATTGTGCTCACATCTTTCAAAGCTCAGCTCAAGGGGCGTTGTTTGAGAGCCTCCCAGGAATCTTCCCTCCTCTTGAGGGCCTCTAGACTCCCTACAGATCTGCTTGCTGTGTGACAAATCCTGTTGTTCTGTACCCAACACAGAGCGAGGAGAGCTCTCCAGAGCTACCTGCCAGGCAGCTGCAAGAAGMAGCCAACCAATTACCTGTGACTGCTCCTTGTGCCTTGCAGGAGCATCCCAAGGCCCTGGGACTACACAGTCCCAGCCTAACAAGATTCCTGCCTGGAAGCTGCTCTGTGCTCCAGATGTCCCTTCTAGAGCAGGGGGTTGGACCAGATGATCTCTAGAGGTCCCTTCCAACGCCAGTTTYCACTCTGTGGTTCTGTGTGCACTACAATGGCCAGTCAATTGYAACAAGCAGCATTTTATACCACACCAAGGGGCTGCACTGGCTGCTGTGGCCAAAGGGAAGGTAGGTGCCCTCTGTTCCCACCCATGCTCGAGCTGCAGGGCTGAAGCTCTTCCCCCACACGGGGCTSTGGGGGCCCTCCCAAGGCTGCAGGGCAGTCACTGCTTGTTTGAGGAGTCACCCTTCGGGCTGCACAAGGAAGGAGGCCTCCTTACCATTCTGAACTCCTATGGTAGTAATAGCCCTCTATAGATGCTGCTGACTTCTGGAAACAGATGTAATAGAAACCAGCAAAGGAAGCACCACTGATGTCTTTGATAGTGTGATCTGGAACTAGGAACTGTTCCTGCACACAAAACACAGACTGCATTTGAAAAGGCTGGTCAAAAACTTCCCCTCCCACCCAGCCCCCCAGCAATGAGCCCTCCCAGGCTGAATATCAGCACACATTAAAGTAAAGGAGGTCCTGACTGAGCATTCCCTGCATTCGGAGCAGCCCAAATCACAGCTACCAGCATGGCTTTTCACTCCATGGCACTGCAGGCATCTTACAGGAGTAAGCAGAAGCGGTCTGAACGAGCACACAGGATCGGTTTCAGTTCAGCATGTGCCCCTTCCAAAGCAGGGGCCARCTGCAAAAATCAAAAATCAGGGCTGCCCAATTGCCCCCCTTGCTGCTGCACAAGACTCATGTGAAGAGGGAAGAAGTGATCCTGCTGAAGAGCTGGGAATCAGACCAGCCATCCTGAATTAAGTGCACAGGCCCCACAGAGGGACTAGAGACATCAATTCTCTCATCCTTTGGAGCACCACACTAAGCAAGATTTTCCTGTTGTGTTTTCAAGCATGACTGCAGCCCTTAAGGAYGCAATTAGCTGGCTAGACAAGAGTCACATTGGGACTGGTAAGCGCAGGAGGTTACAGGGTTCGTAGGGTAAGAACTTTCAATAAATCAGCAGTAGTTGTCGAAAGAGAGAAGCCTGCAGGCACCGTAAGTCTCTGTTGGTCACTCATAAGCAGTTTGTCAGGGAGGGAGAGTTTACCTTCCATCTCATGAAGACATAGTCACCATTTTTCAGATCCTCATAATCAAAGTCATCAGAGTTAAATGTTTTTGCATACTGGTAAAAAGCCTGGAACTTTCCCTAAAGCAACAGAGAGCAGAAAAAAAAAAGTGGAGGGGATAAGATGCTTATTCCAGAAGCAGAGCTCACCAGTACCAGTCTGCAGCTCCTTGGTGCACAGCTAACCACGCACTCCAGGACAAGCACTGGGGAGCACAGCCAGGCACCCACAGCCATAGTCTGCCCCGCTGGAGAAGGCCCTGACACCCCCGGGGTAAGAAATTTTGAGAGAAAAGTAACAAACACCAAAGTCTGGCAAACAGCAGAAAAGAGCAATGCCATCAGCGGGCTCCTGGGGCCCCGATCCAGGGCACAGCAGCTGACAAGCACTTTCCTGAAAAAGGGGCTGCAGCACCTTGGCCATGACACAGGCAGCAGCTCCCCCAGCCCCGTGTCAGACACCTCTCCCCTTCACTCCAGGCTTCAAAAGGGGAGGGGAAGAGTCTCCCAAAGGAGTTTTCCAGGCCCCTTCCAGGACCTTTTGCATGAGCAAGCTCTGCATATCACACCCGAGCCAGCTGCTGGGCGAGCACTGCTCCAGACCCGCAGCTGCTCCCCGTTCCCTCCCTCCCACTGCCAATTTACTTACCCAGTGTTTACGATCCACATCTTCATCGGCATCCCACTTGCGTGTTAGGAAAGGGTGCTTTTTACTGATTATTTCGCCTTCAAAGAAAGTGGTGAGGGTCGGGTACTCCTAGGAGGCAGGAGAGACAGAGGAGGGTTAAGAACATTTGTCACCTAGAGAAGCTCACACACACAGAGGTGCACAGACCCYGCAAAAAGCAGCATCTTGCTGCAAAATCACAAGGCAATCGGGGGCTGGTGCTCCAACTGACCTGTCCCATCCCAGCCCTTTATAAAGCCTGGCTTGTACAAACACCCCCAGCTGCCTTTTCTCCCTGCTCCCTAAGAAATCAGGAGGAGCAGGTGAGAGCTGCACAGCTGGAAAGCTCTCAGCTGGATGATCAGAGGTGACTGCTCAAAGGCAACCCCTCTCCTCAGCTGATATGCAGCCCTGTTTTCTACAACTACAAAGTTTGAAGGCTTCATCAGGCCACCACAGAAGGGGAGGAAAGGTGCTCTGAGCAACCCTCTTGCACTGGCAATGATTTAGGGGTTTGCACGCAGGAATATCAGGCTCAGCTGAGGGCAGGGAGCTTTTCCAAACGCTTTGTGGTAATTTCTGCAGAGACACACAGTGCACTGGGAGCCCAGACTTGCAAAGACYCAGGCAGAACGAGGACAGAACAGGCCAGTGCTCACTGTCCAACACGAGATCTTAGCGGATGATACGAAAGGAAGTACATAAAGATCCCACTTGTTTGTTTTGTTCTCTTTCAGCAGCACACCGCTCCCATAGAGGATCTAAAACAGACCTCAAGGTCACGTTCTGTTGCACTCRGAGCTAAAGGGATGACAGGTAAACTTTTCTCATTCTCTCAGGACTCCCACCAAGGTTTATTATATTGCCTAACCTTCCAGGAACAACACACTGAAGCTATTAGACCACCTAACAGTCAAGTTCACTGTATATTTGATCCCTCCAGCCTCTATTTCTGCTCTATTTCTCTGGTACTTCCTCCTCCTACCAGGAAAACCGGCAGCTTTTCAACATCTTTTCTTATTCTTTTACCATAAGCACTCACCTCCGTAAGGCCTTTAATCTTCAAGTATCCGCAGAGATAGGAGTTTTCCATGTCCACGTGCTAGGAGAGAGAGGGAATTCCCACCATAAGCACATGCAGGAAGGCACCCAAGGGATCCAAAGCCAACTGATCCGATTCTCATCCTGTGCTCCTGCAGCACTCRGCTCTGCTTGGACTGGTGCAGCTCACGCGCCCGTGCTCACACTGACAGCTCCCAGGTAGGGCTTGCTGCTATCCAGACTGCCCTTCAGGCAAGAGGATCTCCCAAGCTTTTCCCCCCAACACCCCCAGGGCAGTTTGCAAGGCAAGAACCGAGTTATTTAGGGAAGTGTGGACATCAACCATGGGAAAAGGGATCTTCCCCAGGTCTGATCCAAGGAAAACAACATTTCTCTGCAGCTGGGAGAGCCTCCTCTTCTCAACTAGCCCCCACAGAACAACAGCAACTTTAGTGCCCAGCTCCAGAGGGTCTCTGGCAGCAGGCAGCGTGCACTGAGGCCGGCCAGCCATGGGATGTCACCCCCAGAGCAAGCTGCACCCGGGACACTCGGGCTGTGGCCAAGCGGAGGGCCACATGCGGACACTGACAGGGGGTTCAAACTGCTGCCCTGGGCTCTCACGTTACTTCGCACCCCGACCCGCGGCTCGTCTTCCTCACTGCAGGAGTCCCCCAGCTTACAGGGCCCCCCAGGTCCCATGTCACCAAGCTGGGAATGAAGCGGTGACCCACAGGGCGTGTTATAGGGAATGCTTTATAGGAACTTCATAGGAACTCAGCTGCCTGTTCATCAGTGACCCGCACACCGTGAGCTGTACCCCAGCGACGGCACCAGCGACTACAACCAAAAACAACGCGCGGGAGGAGACGATGACCCAGCGAGGATGAGAGAAACCACCGCAGGCAACACCCTGGGTCCCCCAGCACAGCGGGGCCCAGCCGCTCCCCCAGGGCCCTTCYTGCTGCAGCCAAAGGCTCCCGGCTCCCTGCTCGGCCTGGGCACTGCACGGACGGTGAATCCCTGGCTCCTGGTCCAGCAGGGCCCGGTTCCGCCAGCCCAGGCCTGTATCCCGGCTGCTTTCCAGCCCGGCCTGAAATACAGGCTGCCCTGGCGGCGGTGACGCCTCGGACGCCACCCAGGCCGGGCCGGGCTCCTGCCCTCCCTCCGGGGGGCCACTGGAGCACGGACAGCCCCGGCCAGGGCTCAGGGGGAACAGGGGGGACAGACCCCAGGGCTCCCCTGCGGGTRGAGGGGAAACACATGGGGGAAAAGTTGGCGGGAGCCAAAACGATGAAGGAGGGAACGGACCTGAGATCAACAGGGCAAAACTGTGGGGGGACAAAGCTGAGATCAACAGGGCGGAGAAGCAGGTCTGAGAGCAAAGGGGCCTGGGGTGGGGGTGTGTGAGGGGGGCCGGGGAACAGGC
>NW_020454316.1:2311680-2389900 GCF_003342845.1 Nothoprocta perdicaria
CCGCGCCCCGGGGTCCCTCCCCCGTGACACCCCCAAGGTCACGCAGCCCCCCGAGGCCGCGCGGGCCCCGAGCGGTGAAACCCCCCGGGGCACGGGGGCGCCGGCCTGGGCGCGCTGCGGGTGCTGGGAGCCGGCGCCGGGATGGGGCCTCCCCKGTCCCCGGTCTTCGCGTCATTGGTGCTGCTGTGGCCGCTTTGAAGGGCCTGGTTGGGTTGGTTTTGGCGAGGAGCCCCCCAGGCGCGGTGCTAGTCTGCTCTGGGCTGCGCGTCACCGCTGCGGGACTCCCTGGAAGTGCAAGCGTGAGGACAGTAAAATTAATYGTGTTTCTTCCCGCACTGCACCAAGGCGGTGCGGGAAAGGAGTTTGACAGACGTGATTGTAATGGGGAAATTTTGAAAGACTGAGTCCCAAGCGAAACCCCATATGGGCCAGGGAGCAACGACAAGATGGATCTGCTTTGGAAACCGCCCGTGCAGGCTCCGTAGGCACCTGGGGGTGCTGCTGAGTGGGACCCCAGCCTGGGTGGCAGGAGCTGGGCCCGCTCCCTTGCTGCCCGTGCCCAGCAGCACCAGTGCTCCCCGCGCGCTGGGGAGAGGCGCTTTGCCCGGGCACACGCAGCGGCCGAGGCCTCGTCTGCCAAGGCCGTTTGCTAAAGCGCTTCTGAGGAGGGCCTGGCCCTGTCCTGCAGAGAGGCCCCAGCTAAGGCTGAGTGTGGATGAATGACCTTGTGACAAGAGGCCGGGCCACCCGGGCCTCGACACCGCCGAGGCCTCCGTCTGTTCTGATCCGCAGTGGGAATTGGGGAGGGAACAACCTTGCCCTGACTGCCCTTTTCTTGTTTTTGCCCCCAGAAAGGAAGCGGTTTTACCAGAACGTTAGCATCTCGCAAGGAGAAGGTGAGCGGGGCCGCTGGGTGAGCAAGGAGGGGGCAGGGGGAGGTCTTGGTGGAGGGTTTATCCCTGCATGCTGCTTTGGTGGGACAGCGACACACTCGTGTCRCCCAAATAGGGTGTTTGTCCTCAGTGTGCTTTGCCCTTTCCTCGTTCATAGCTGAACTGTGTGGCTGGATTCCAGCRCTGGCTCTGCCTCTGCTCCCTCCGTGGGGTTGTCTGTTGTTCCTTAGTGCGTGCTCCTCTTTAATTCCCCAGGATTTCTACTCTGATTCTCCAGGAGGCTTTGAAATAAACCTGGACCACCGGAAGCTGAAAACGCCGCAGGCCAAGCTCTTCACTGTCCCCAGTGAGGCCTTGGCCATTGCAGTGGCGACCGAGTGGGACTCCCAGAAAGACACTATCAAGTTCTACACCATGCACCTGGTGAGCAGGGCAGGACGGCGGGAGGAGCGGAACGTGGGGCGCTCGGAGCAGACAGATCAAGGGAGCTGGGAGTAAAGGGAGGGAACCCCAAATACTAGGGGCTGAAAAAGGTTTGGTCACAGGCTCCCTGTCACCAGCTGGCGGAGTGGATTCCTGGGCAAGGTTTAGGAACYACTGCATTCTCTGGTGTGAATAAAATGAGGGATTGGCTCTGAAGCGGTCCTTGAGCCCTCTGCTCTTGGTTTGGTGGGTCCGCTCCAGCAGTGTCCAAGGCTGGTGAGAAGATTCCTGTTGCRTGAGCCATGCTCTGAATCCACATTCCCTTCTAGTTGAACTCAGTTCCCTCAGCTTGTGCCAAGTTCCTCTGCTTTTTCTTATCCTTGTACTGTGGAAGCTGTTACTTCCCAGACCTTGAATAACAGTGACTTGTATTGCTTTGTCCCATAGACCACATTGTGCAACACAGCTTTGGACAACCCCACTCAGCGAAACAAAGTGCAGCTGATCTGTGCAGCTGTGAAGTTCCTGGAGACTGACACTATCTGGTAGGAGACCATCAGGGACCCCTCGAGTCCCAAGGCCGGGCTTCCCTTTTGCATGTTTTGTGAAGTTCCAGTGTGGTTTTATTCTGCAATGCCCCAGCTATCGCGTGGAGGAGCCACCCGCCTTGGCAGAGCTGCAGAAGAATGAATGGGATCCCATCGTTGCCTGGGCTGAGAACAGGTAAGAGGTCAAAGATATTTCTGTCTCCTTATGCCCTGTCCTCCTGTGCCTCTAAGCCACTGTGACAACTGGGACTGGTCACGCTGGTCCCAGCACTGTTGTAACGTGTGCAAGGCCGGTAGCTCCAGCGCTTGTGAGCAGAGCCACGGTGCTCACAAGCCCTGTGCTTGTCTGAGGGCCCGTGTGGTCGTTCCAGGTACAACGTGGCAATTGGCTCCTCTACCAGCATCACGGGGCCGAACATCCCCGCCAGCACCAAGGACACCTTCATCAGCCATCTGGCGTCTTACAACATGTGGGCCCTGCAAGGTGAGAGCAGCCGGGCCCTGGGGAGCCCCCAGCTCGGGYTGGGTGAGACAAGGAGACCGTTCCCCTCAAAGTGAGAGGAGACAGACTGCAGTGCATCTCCTTGCCTGCTGCTTTGCTGAGTGTCCTTAGCTTCTACTGCTGAATGAGACCTAAAGGTGAAGAGATGGAGTAATCCATCTGCTTTACTCTAGTTTTCAAATGCAAGACCTGCATGAGCAGCAGACAGAAGACCCATCTAGTATCTAGAAGATACTAGTATCTAGAAGATACTAGTTTAACAGCTAAGGAAAGTTAACAGTGTTGATTTCTAGTGCAGGATTTAGGAGGTCTTTCCTTTTCACTATAAAGATTTTTTTTTTTTAAATCAATCATTTTTTTTGCTCACAGTTTGCAACATGGGAAAGCATGGTGGGAGGGAAAGGCATGTGTGTCCCTTGGRGAAGCTCAAGGTGTTAGTCAAGACCTGAAATCCAGGTCTGGCCTGGCCTGGTGGTGCAGGATGAACCTTTTGTCACTTCCCTGCTCAGACTCTGTGCACGTATCGACACCTCCACTTCTCACCACTGTGAGACAAKGCCGAGGTCCTCAGAGGTTCAGGTACCTCTTTCCCCCTCCTGCTGCCTGTGCGTGTTCCTGGGATTCACTCCAGGCCCTCAGCTGCCAGGCARTAGCTATTCCACCCTGAAGAGGGGTGTCTTGCCAAGCTAGCGTGTGACAGCGTGGCAGGGAAGGGCTCTGCTGCCTCAGCAGCTGTGTCCCAGGATGGCACCGTTCCTGCAGGGCACAGCACACTGCACACACGTTCACAGTGCCATTTCCAGGAGTGATTATAGATGTGAGCAGCCGCTTTATCACCAGCGTATTTGTGCCTCTCATCCTGCGCGCTTTCAGCTGAGCTCCTTTGCAGTGGACAGAGCACTGGGCCCTGGACCGGTATCTTCTCCCTCTGTATGAGAAAGGTTTGTGGTGGAACAACAGGCATGGCCTTGGCTGCCCTGCCAGTGTCCAGGACAGCGTTTTGTGTTTGCAGTTAACTGCACATCTGACTCCAAAGTGCCTAAATGCAAGTGAGGGGTGTCACAGGCCCTGCCAGTTTCTCTGAAGATGCTCTGTACCCTGACTATCCCTTTAGAGTATGTGAGATGTTGCTGTGATGCTGCAGAAAACAACCACAAATCTTGTTTGTTTTGTTTTCTTTCCCCTCCAGGTATAGAATATGTAATCACCCAGCTGAAATCTCTGATTTTGTCCATGGGCCTGATTGACAGGCACATTACAGTAGAGAAAGCTGTGCTTCTGTCTCGCCTGGAGGAAGAATACCAGGTAAATGATGTTACAGAACAACCCTATAATTCAAATAGCAATAATCTCAGCATGACAAATGCCTCTCCCACCACAAATAACTGGCAGTGGAAGTGCCTGCTATTACAGGAGAGGTTCCACTCCGCCAGTCTCCCTGTTGGAGAGAGTTTRGAGTGTGCAACATGATGGGTGCAACAGCCCGCAGTGCTCTTGGGGCTGCCAGTTTCTTCCTGCAAAACCCAGACTGCTGCTTTTCCCCCTCTAATCGGAACTGCAAAGCCATGGATGGCTTCTCTTGCTGTGGGTTATGCAGCCTAGAGGCCTTGCTAGGCACTGAACTAATAAGTTCCTTGCTGTGAGAGCATAAACTGGGAACTGTCCTGGCATGAAGCTCTCCCAGACCAAAGGCAGCTGAAGATGACAGGATTTTTTTTTGGCCTTCCTTTAAGGGGCTTTACCTTAGACCCTGGTACAGATGAAAGCTGCTTCTCCATCTGGAGATGTCCCTACCCTGATAGGTGGTGTCCAGCAGAGCTGCCCAGCTCCTAGGGGGTTACACATGTTCCACAATCATGAAAAGGGAGGATGGGAGCAGCTGAGCAGCCATATAATGCAGTTCTGAACTGACCTGTGTTCCTCCTCTCCCCAGATTCAGCGGTGGGGCAGTGTGGAGTGGGCCCACGACTACGACCTGTGCGAGCTGCGTGCTCGTGCAGCAGCTGGGACGCTCTTTGTTCACCTCTGTTCGGAGAGCTCAACCGTAAAGCACAAGCTGTTGCAGGACTGAGGCTGTCAGGCTGCTAGACCGGGCACAGAAGGAAAAATGCCCAGCTGGGAAGGGCTGGCACAGCCCAGAGGATGGTAGCCACCGTCCTGCCACCACAAATTCCCTGGGACCAGTCACAAGAGGCTGAGACTTTGTGGTGATTCCTCACCTGGCCTGGCTCCTGCAGTGCAACACCAGCAGTTTTGAGCCCCAGGAGGAGGAAAGGGCAGCGTGAAACCCCCTGCATACACAAGACAAGCGCCCTGCGTGTTACTAAAGCCTGTAGCTCATTAGAGGAGCACCCACCAAGGAAACAGCTTCCTGGACAAGGCAGGGCACGGCACAGACATACCCAGCATATGCCACATGTCTTCATAGCTGCCAGCTCCTGACACACACTTGTTATGGAAATCTGAAAACAGACTCCAGTGCATCTGTTCTCCATCCCTCAGTGTGCCTGTATGTAACAGGAGGGTCTCCGTGTTTGATTAAAGGCACGTCCCTGCTCGGTAACGGAAAGCGAGTGCATTGGAGTATTTCTTTGTTTGAATAACCACGCCAGGCTGTAGGTCCTGATTTGCCAGGCTCSAGGCAGATGCTGGGATGGCTGCAGGAGAGAAAGGCACAGAGCAGCGCTGGGCAGGCACAATCTAGCAAACAGATTTACTGTCTCTGCATTTCTGTTGCTAAGTTCCCTGTCCTTGCAGCCAAGGAGAGGCAGCGAGCTGACAGCAGCACAAGAGAGGAGTAACCGAGGCTCTAGCAAGCCTCAAAAACCTAAGATTTGTGTACAGCCAGGCAGCTGTATATACAGCCTTCGTGCAGACCTCCCCTTTGCAGCATGCACGCACAGTCTTGCTTTCTGCTTTCATTTCACCTGCCCCCCCTTGCTGGGTGCTGCCTGCCTTGAGCAGTCCCGCTCTGACCAGCATCGCTCCTCAGAAGCTGCCCACAAGTGAGCGTAGCAGCTGCTGTCACCAAGCAAGGAGGGGAATTAATGATTCCTCGCTTGGCTGCTGCGAGCAGCGGCGTGTGAGCTCCTGTGGAACCATTGATTTCCTTTCCTGCTAGCTGGGGGCCGCTCTGCTCATGCTGCAGAAAGCTGCTTTTGCAAGAGGAGACGAGGCTCCCAGGTGCACGGAGCCCCAGCCAGCGCTCGCTCGCTGAGCTGGAACCCTGCCGCTATTCCGGGGGTGGATTGATGGAGAGCCCTCTTCTCCCAGGCTGCCACCGCCTCGCGGGTTCCTGCTGCTAGTCCTGCAGGTACTAAACCTTTCAGCGTGATGTGCTGCAATGATTTGGTTCACTCGGCTCGCAGCTGATCCATAAACCCTTGTGACCAGGTCTGAGCTCTGTCTAAATGGGCTTCGTGCCAACGTGATGGAAGAGAGGAGGTTTCAGATGCTTTTCCGCAGTCGATAAGCAGCTTTTATTTGCAGTTTCTGGTGGGATGGAGGAGGGAACATGAAACAGCTCGGTTTAGGTATAGAGGGAACTGCCCCACATGTATTCTGCTGCTGGGGACTACCCTGTGTGCACCCCAGGAAGGCCCCTGCCCAGCCCATGGTGTTACCTAGTCTGGTGGCTCCATGGTCTCTATGTTCTCCACTTCCTCTTGGAGATTTTCAGTGTACTGAATGATCTCTTTGAAACGGTTGCGGCTTCTGTCAATCTCGTCCTGGAGAGCCTGAACAGAGTCAAATCAAGCCCTGACTCCACAGGCCCTTTGACATCAGTGGCCGTAGCACACAGAGCCCAGCAGAGAGGACGGGGTCCTTTCCTAGCAGCGTCCTCGCCTTTCAGACCGTGCCCCATCCCCACAAGAGCAGGAGCGTCCCTTACCTTCTCCGTCACTGCGGCCTGCCAGCGCCGTGCGCTGCTGAGGATGTCACCCTCTCGGCTCGCAATCCTCGCCAGGTGGATGTCATGGGATGCAGTGACTGCGTTGATGACGGTGGGTTTGTCCACGAGGAGCTAGGAGGTAACGTGAGCAGGTCAGGGGTGCCRGGGTGCTCTGAAGCAGCAGTGGATTAACAGCTCTGCTTGCACAAGGCAATAAGACCTCTGGTTGTCCTGACAGAGTCCTAGTCATTGGGTTGAACTCAGTGCTTAATCATTGGCAGGTACCCGCTCAGGCCTCACTACAGCCGCAAAGGGGCATTAGAGCTCGTGCAAAGGGGGAAACAGAGGTGGCACCTTTGCCTTCAGCTGCCCGACAAGCTGGAGCAGGGAGCGGATTCCTGCTCGAGTGCCTCGCGGTGCGGGCAGGCCCCTGCAGGCAGCTGAAGCCGGGCTGCATGTGCTGCAGCACGCCCAGCCCAGCAGGTGCGGGAGGTGGAAAAATCACCCTTGGAAGGGGCCCTTGAACTGGTGGCACAGGCTGTAAATCTTCATTTTGGAGAGCCCCGGCTTCTAATAGAAGCAGCGACTTCCCCTGCGGTTTTAAATAGAGGGTGGCTTCGCTAAAGCGTAATGACTCTCCTCCTGCAGCCAAGTGCAGCTGTTGAACAAATGAAGATTGCTTCTCCATGGAAATGGATGGCGGAGAGGCAAAACGGGGGCGCAGCAGCGGTGCGTAACCGCAGCCATCTGCACAGGCCATAAAGCAGGGAGCTCCCCCAGGGGGCTGGGGGCTCTGGGTTGTGTCTGGCAGCTTGTGATTACCCAGAGTAATGGGGGGGCTGGAATAATCTGGACAGCGCAAAAACACAGCAAATGCAAAACTTAAGTCAATTAGCTGCTAAATGAAAGAATAATGGAGAAAAGAAAGAAAAAAGGTCAGCAGTGCTGCTGACTGGAGCACTGCAATGATCTTTGTGCTTTCCGGAGAGCTCCTGGGAATCTTTAATATCACAGCAACAGAGAGGCCTCGATGGAAGGGCCAATTGGAAATGTCACATCCTGTCGCCAGGACAGCTAATGGGCTGGCAAAGCTCTGGGAAGGGCTCCTGAATTCCCCAGGGCAATCAGAGTCCTGGGGCAAGGGAATCAGAGCAGCGTTTGGATTCGCTGGGGGGTGGGCAGAGCCTTTCAAAACCAGCCCTGAGCGCTGCAAAGAAAGGCCCGACTGCCTGTTGGGTGGGGGYTGTCTGGAAAGGGGCCAGGGAAGGGACTTGTGCTGGAGGCAGCACAGAGCCTTGCTCAGCACCTCTCCTGGGCTGCTGCCACCAGCCCCTGCAGGGCCCAGGGAAACCTGCAGTGCAGTCATGCGCCRTCCTAGTCAGCAAAGATGCCCAGCAGTGCTGTAGCTCAGCCAGGCCGCTGGGGCCTTCTGGAAGGAGGGTGAACTCTGGCTTAGACACAGCTCTAGCTGTCCTAAGCCACCCTGAGGTCCTGTCCTTTCTGAGGAGAGGCTGCAGCCTCCTTTCCYSKCTCTCTCTCTCTCTCTCGCAGAGCTGATTGTTTTGGTGCTTTTACCATTTGAACGTCATCTGGCAAATCCTTATCGAGCTCCTTCTTGACAGATTTCTCCAGCGTGTTGAGTGAGATCTCTAACAGCTTTTCATGATGACGGTTTTCCAGGTTTCGGCACTGGGCCATCGTGTAGATGATTAAGGAAAAGGTCGACCAGATGATTCACTTTGGGACAAAACTTGACCTCCTGTAATTAAATATTGCGTCTCTGAAAGAGCAATGTACTGTGTAAGAGAGGATTGCTAACCCCAATGCAGGTGCACAGGAAAGCACTGCTGCAGAACTGAGAGATGGGTCTAGGTTTGCAATGGAAACTGCCGGCCTTCTGCGATATATGCTGAGTTCTGGTCATGCCAATTACTTGCACCAGGCCAATAGATACGTATTATATGTGTAAAATAACATTACCTGTCACGGAAGCACTTTCTCATTCTCCATCTCACTTCRTTCCTGAATGCAGCAGCGACAGAAAATGAAGGCCCCCTTAAAGAAACTTGAAGAGGAATTGTAAGTATTTAATTGGCTCCTATTTCAGGAACGCACACAGAAAATAGTCTAACCAGATTTTCCAGGAGTTGTTATGCCTGCCTGGAGAACAAAGGAAGATTCTCGAAGGGTAAAACCTTGCCTAAGTGCAACAGACGTTCAGCGAGAGAGAACCCGGTCAGAGCTCTTTGTGCCTTTCAGAGTCTCCCCGGAAAGAGGTTGAGCACTTGAAATTTTATCTCCTTGCTACTGCCAAGCTAGGAAGCACATGACATTTGTATGGTTTTGTTACGACCTCTGGGAAAACCTCTCTTCTGTTAATTAAAAAATTCTCTTCTGAGAGAGAAAGCCTCTTCTGCTGGCTCAGCTCTGGGTTTAGAAGTGCAGCATACACACCTCGCTCAGACATCCAGGCCACAGTGTTTTCAAAAGGATATATCCCTTGAACGTTTTCAATAAATGTTGATACCAGGACAGCAATGTTTCTTTCAAAATCCTTTATCAGTTCCTTAACAGAGGGAAAAAGAGGAAATGTTTTAATGAACACTTGCATAAACATGGCGGGGAGTCTTGGGAAATGTGAAATCCGTTACAATTTGGATTCACATTTATTAGCGCAGAGTGTGAAGCACCTCAAGCATAGAAGCTGTTTTGAAAGTGCTCCAGGAGTTTTGTTTCTGTATTTGTATGTGRAGGACAGAAAAATCAGAATTGATTTACTGCAAGGAGGCTGATTGAACGATACTTTCACTGGGCCCCAGAGGAAGCCAGCTGATCACTTTTACCCTCCTATATAAAAGGCACAGGGAAAGCTGCTGCATTTCTGCAGACCGCCGTGCTGCAGTCTGCTTGCACATACGAAGAGCCTCTTGTCAGGAGCATAACAAATGCCCAGGCTTATTGCAGCTTTTCTTTTAGCCCTTAGATACTAAACCTGCTGCTACCTATTACCGCCCTCAAAAATGGCTGACAGAGAATTTTTGAGGTTTAGCACTTAGCATCTCAATACATCACTCCAAATACAACCACCAACCTTGTATGTCCAGAAGGAAACACTTCTGATCTTTCCATCAGTGACTGTAAATACATTAGGACCAATTCAGGTAACATTAAAAGATACAGTCCTGATGTAGTGAGGAATTCATTTTGAGCTCTTGCACTGCCAAGTGCGTCCACAAAACAAACTGATGTATTTGCTTGCATAAAACCAGCAAGCAGGAGCTGAGGCTCTTAGCAGGGTTTTTTTTTTTAAGAAAGATGCTCATTAGCAGCCCTGCCCTAGTTTTTGAGGGGAAGTCTGAGGAGAGAAAAAGCAGCTATTATGCAARCAAATGCAGTAAACTGAGCAGGAGCAGGAGTAATCTAAGCAATTCATAGCAAGCATCAGCTTCAAAGAATTACACCTCTCGGATCCCACATGAATATCCTACATTATGCAGCTGCTTCCGTACACAGACTTATAAAATGCCTGCATGACCTCAAGCCCTTTTCTCCGAAGTGTAGGAAATCAGCTAGGAGAGATGTGAAGGAAATASTGCACCCAGCTCTGAGAAACAGGAGTCTCTTGCCATGTATCAATGTGCAGGGCCTGATTCTCACACAGCCTCCCCCTGAGCAGGGAAAGGAAAAAGCAGAGAGAAAACATGAGCCTGCCTGAAAGAATTATATACCCTCCAGCACCTTGGGCTGCTAAACAGAGGGGTGCAGCAGCAGCAAAATGAATCCTGCTGCGTTCAGGATGTGAGGCTGACTGGGTATGGGTGCATGGACCTTACCTCCAGCTGGTCGGCTATCTGCACTTCCAAGGTCATGAGTGTTTCTGACAGCTGAAGAATGTCCTTGCTGTACTCAGCTAGCTTAGCCTCAGCAATCTCAGAGCTACTGATGTTCTGAATCTCATCCAGCGTCTAAACACAGGGAGACATAAATTACTTATAGTTTGTGTTCAGCACTCCATTGCAATTTAATTAACTTGTTACATATGTGAGAAAAGTTCCTGCTGCTGATTAGCTGAAATGAAATGTGATGATTCAGGAAGTGGCCAGATTTACATACCGGGCAGTCAGCTGTGCTGAGGGGAGGTGAGTTCCAGCAGTAACGATCCTATAGCCATGCTGTGAAATCCCGGAAAACTCTTCCTCACCTCCAGACTTTTCCCCCCATGATTCCAACTTTGGTTCCCCTTCTGATACATTTCAAAGGAAAAAAAAATACTAGATTCTTGACATTGCTGGCCACGAAAAAGAGATTATCAATTATTTCTCAGAAAGAAATGCAGACCTAAGTCTTGATCCCCTTGAAGTGAAGGAGAATCTTGATTGGCTTCCACAGGGTCAGGCTTTAATATTCTGCATATGAAATACCTATCGTGTCCTGACTTCCTGTTACAACAAGGATTTATTGCCCTTCAGAATTAAATATTAATGTCAGGTTTTTTATCAGACAAGATTTATTATTTCTTGGATCAAAAAAGCACTCCTATGCTAAGCAATGTATTATTTTCAAGTATATTTAAAATAAGTTAATAATCAAAACTTAATAAGAGAGAAAAAATGTATGTTTTAAGATATGTAATTCACTCTTCCTTAGAGACAATAGGATGGGCTAAAAGAGAGAATTTTGACCAGAATTGTTGCCAAGACTCACATCTGAAAACAGACTAGATCACCCACGCTTTGTAGTGCTTAAAAGGGAGGAGAGCAAAGTATTTTCCACACTAATTTAAACAAGGTAGGAGGACTTCAAAAGCTCTCAAGGAATTCAAGCCACCCCTCTGGGAGTGCAAACTTCAAAGTTCAAGGGCTATAAAGCTTCTTTGCTCCTTAACTTCAGAGAGCGCAGAGCTGACCAAGCTCCTGTGAAAAGACTGCYGATAGATAAACACCAAGATTTACAAATTTCAGTCTTTTGACTGAACTTTTGAACTTCGCCTTCCAGTAAGGCTGGAAACCCATGTCCCGCTTAGAGTTAACACAGTGGGTTTGCCAGCATGAGTCAGCGAGGTTCAAGGACCCGGGGACAGCATGACTCAGCAGGCTGCCAGCTTGTGACAAGGCACCTAAATAAAAGTGACCTGTTTTTCAAAGACAGCGAGTGCTCGTGACTCTGCCCGCTCGCAGTTGTCAGAGACTTGTTCTGTTCAGCTGACAGTTTTACCAGGCTTTAGCCTCCCTTATTTTTTTTTTTTTTCCCGTGGAAAACAAAATAATGATCCATCTATTATACAGGGTTAGAAAGGGATCCAGCCAGAAGCTGTGCCTTTCGCAGCCACAATGGGTGACTGTAGTTGAGTCACAACAGAATGAAAAATGATAGCCTCTGCTTAAAAAAAGGCTGGAAACCCATTACAATACGTATACCTATTTTTTTCTGTTAAATTTCTTTGAGCTGTTGCTGTTGACAAAAGAAGAAAGGAAAACAACTTGCAAATAAACWGAATACTCCTGAATATTCTGCAATATCCTCGATTTTCTTCCCGCGCCCTCAGAGAAGGAAGATCTGCTGGATGTCTCAGACAAGAATGGGAATGCCATTAAAACCAACAAATAGGTTTCTTTTTCTCTTAAATCAATTCCATTTAAAAAAACAAAAGTAAAAGAAAGCATAAACACTTTCACTTTCTTAGAGACCATTAAGTTTTTCAGAAGGCAGAAAAATGTTAATGAAAAGATGTTTGACCACCTTTTTTTTCTGTACACCTTGAAGAACTGCTAGCTTTGTGGACAATGTGTCCTATGCCAAACTATATATATAAATATCCTCTGAGTATTAGTTGGTTATGGTTTGACCAAAGCATTGAAGACTCCATCGTCAGATTTAATTTCACTCCCCAATTCCTTTCGTACGTGATCTACCAAATGACTTTTAATATTATGTTGGTTACTGAAATTATATTAGCTAATATAACTTAATTGCTTGGTATAAGTTTATACTGTTAGAAACATGTAAACTCAGATCAGGAAGCAAGTACCAACTCCTATTACAGCAGTATAAATCCAGAGTCATTATCCTAAGTCTGGCATACTGTATAGAGAAATCACGTACCAAACTAATCAAGTTTAACAAAATTACCCTTTTGTTCCGATTTTCAAACTCCAGGATTAGTTTTCTGCCTTGTTCTTGGTTGGCTGTTAATGCTTCCTGAAGGCTCTCATAGAATTCAGAGACTTCAGCTTCACGTTTTTCGTGCTGTTCCAGTCCGTAGTTAAACAGGTTTTCACAAACTGAGACAAACTCTTTCCTGTATGTGACAGCAGAGTCAAGGTATTTTGCTTGTTCAGTGCAGCAACTTGCTGTGTTCCTTCTAGCCCTGCAAACTGGAGCAACAAGAGTTACAAGCTACTGTTACGTAAACTTCATGGTTCTTGCCTGTGGGTGCCAAGTATCCTTTGGTCTGGCAGGACAGGGTCACCCAGTTGCATTTTATRTAGGATTTTTCGGGCTGAAGGGGAGGAGAAAGCTGTGGCAACTTGAGGGGGGAAAAAGGCCTTGAGAAAAATGGAAATGTACATACGTCAACTTTTCTCTTCAGAGAAGAGAAACCAGCAGCAGGATGAAGCCTACAACCTTATCTGTCTTCACAAGTGTGAATACAGAGTCTGTAGTTAATAAATACAGCTCTGGAGCCTACAGCCAGGGCACAGAATAAACTACTGGCTTGGTAACATCACAAAAATAACATCAATTTTTCTTCTGCTATTATCTTGGCAATAGAATTGTTTCTAGAGACTATTGTAGTTAAGCTGTGATGCATTTTTCCCCAACGGTGTAATGCAGTTTTAAGGAAGGTCAAGTTACCGGCCTTGACAATACTCTATTAATCTGAATGAGAAAAGAAAAAACAAAAGTGTTTGCTTTCTGATCCCTTGTGTAGGTGCAATGATCAGGAAAAAAAAGGGCTGGCCTGAAAACTTCATGTTGCCMGTTCTGGCAGGCTGTGAGATATGTGACTCGGATCACTCTGATTAGTCTGTTCCTATCTCCTACCACCTCAATTTCAGCATGATTTTAGCAACTGTGCTCTTGCAACCTAACCAGCAGAAATTTATCTTATAGCTCATTTTAAAGTTTAAGTGCGTTCCAGACTTAAAGAAAGTACAAAGCCTATTTTTTTTTCCTGAAGGTTAGAAGAGAAASCTACTAAAATTATGTCTGCCACAAGTGGAAGAAAAAAAAAGAATACGGTAACTAAAATGGTGAGAATTTAAAACACTGGTGTCATGATTTGCTGGTGATAGAAGTGAGTGGTTATACAAATGGGGTATCTGAAGCCGGGCTGGCTAACTTGCCAACGGTATAAACCATTCGTTTGTAGCCCTCGTATTTCATGAGATGTCTGGCCTTAAAACTGTCCATGGTCTCAAGGTCTTGCAGTGTTTTTTTGGAACCATTGCAAAACTGAACACAGAAAGTTTCAGATCTTACATGAATGTAGTTTTCAGTCCTGGACAAAAGCAAAGGATGAAGAGCCCCTGCTGAGGCACCTCCTCCTTAACACGAGTCATTAGGTTTTAGCTCTAGGTCTTCTGAACCCAAGAAGGATATTCCTGCAGCAGGTCATCCACTCCAGGGAGGAGRGCCAGTTTGGCAGCTACTGCATCCTCCTCATACATGCTCTCGAACAGGAAGGATCCATTCAGGTGCTCAACAAAAGCTGTCTTTGAAGAGAACCAAAAAGAATATAAGTAAAATAAAGAGTTCTAACCTGCTACCAGTCCTTAGGATGTGTCTATACTGGAAGCTCCTTACCTGCACAGAAACATTGGTGCATAYATAAGTAAAGCTCTTTCATTTAGTCACAGTTACACCAACAAAATATTTACCCCAGATCATGAAAGCACCCTGCACTTTCAGTGGAAAACATCTCAGGTCACATGTAGCTTTGCAGCTCTAACTGTCTAGCCGAAGGATAGATAATACTGTTWAATCTAATATAAAACATTATCACATGCAACCACATACTGCAAGACTATTAAGCTTTTAGATAAGGAGCTGGTGGACTCTGGAGAGGCTCAGAGAGAAGAGCTGCCGGCCTCTTCCCTGTCACTTAACATCCTGCTCTTCAGCCACTCTCATCTTCTAGAGGTCTGGGACACAAAAACAGACCATAACTCATCTTCTGTGGCCACAGGACTGCAGTGATCTCTGAAAGCCCTGAAAAGGTTACTAATAAGTAATAAAAAGCATAAACTTAGTGTGAAGGAGAAAAAGTCACCACACTATGAAAACACTAACAGCTCCCTCAGACGTGTAATTTTCTTAATCTATTGCCAGACTGATAAGAACCTCAAGTATGATTTACTGTTTAGCTTCTCAGGGTCTCTATGGGCAGTTTCACTGCTCAGTGGAAAGAATTATGTTCCCCCATGCCATGTATATTCTGCAGCAGTTCCTGTTTTCATTCAAAAGATGAGATTCAGTGATGATAGAGATTAATTCCAGCCTTAGTTTTAGCACAGTCAGTATTAACTTCTCATTAAATCTTCAGGCAGGTAAAAGAGAAGTCACTATCTGTTGCGTTGCCTTCCCCTGAGACAACCAGCCAAGGAAAACATACCTTGTGGTACTGCAGTTCAGTCTGCTTTGCCTGCTCTTCCTCCAGCTGAGCCAGAGCCTGGGCTTCYGCCTGCTTCAGTGGCTCCGTAGAATACTGATACTTTAAAACTGCAGCTTCTCGCTGAAATGGAAGAAAAATCATTTGATTGGATTATCCAGCRTTGCCGAATAAATCTGGGCACAAGCATTCGGTCTTTCTGTAACGTGCATCTGAATGACACCCACATCCCCCCCACTTCTGTGCTTTGTATTATTAATCTGCCTGTGAAGTTTCTAATCCATTCCTCATTCCGCTTTTGGTTGCCATATTCCTCTGCTCAATGCTTCTGAGCTGATCTGGATCCAGAAAACTTTTATCTTTCGATTCCCCCCTCCCTTTTTTTTTTTTTTAAACCCTGTTTTAGAATTTGAGCCCTGATTTGATCAGTTAGTGGGTTTAACACATTTAATACATTTACTAGAGACGAGATGGATCTTTTGAGGAGCAGATGGCAAGGTAGTTGCAGGGGCAAGAACCTAATTAATTTAAACTGAATCTTGACAAATTTAAGTACACGACTCTATGACATATTGTCTGCAGCAACAGGGACTGCACTCAATGACCTGAAAAGCCCTTCTAGTCCTCTGTTAAGAGTAATGTATATTCCAAATATAGCTCCTTTCTGTGCTAAGTAAATGTTCGTTTGTTGGTTGGTTGGTTGGTGGGTTTTGTTTATTTTACTTCTGTTTCCATGGTCCTTTGAGCCTTGGGACCAAAAGCAGCAATATGGGCTATGATTGCTGATGCACTGTTCTGCTCCCAAGAGTCAGGAACGGGAAGCCCATTTGGATGGCACCTGCTTGCCTGGATAACCTGTCAGTCAGGTACTGAAACGAGCAGAACCACCGAGCCTGTTTTGCTCTGGATTCGTGCCTCAAGACTGATCTCCTCTGAGACTCCCCGGTCTCTAAGAAGCCTCGTGTTTGCATTGCAGCAATGTTATATGCTCTCTATGGCAACATTAACAAGGCCTCTCTCCCACACTCCGGTGCTGATTTTCACAAAACCTGTGAGAACATAATACCTTTGACGCCTCTATCTCGGTCAGATTTGATATAAATTGGCCCACAGGTTCTGAGCTGTTAGGCTTATGGAATCTGCAGTGTTTATTCTGYGTCTGCCTCATTTCTTCAGGGAACCAGACTCGAACACTAGGATATTGCCAGCATACCAACAAAATAAACGCTCGATACGATGCCAGTTCCCAGTTTTGCGGGAAAAGGAAGCAGAATTACTCACCATGGTGTCACTCACAAGCTTGAAGTCTAAGTACACCAGCTCTGGAAGGTGAGCAAYGGTGAACGGCGCGTACTGCTCGTTGTCACAGAGAGGGTTCCCCAGGAGATTCAGCGTGCGTAAGTGTTTAAACCTCCTGAGATAGATAACCTGTGCCAAGGGGAAAGAGGTGCTGTGCTCTGCAGTGTCAGAGAGACACACGGCTCTGAAAGGCGTTGCTCTTGTCACACCATGCTGCAATACATATCCCGCTCAACTACCGAGCATAGGTAACATTAAATTACGAGTTTCTAGCATAACTGAAATATTTAGGAAAGGAAATGTTTATAATTCACACAGGCTGTATAAATGATGGGTCTGGAGAGAAGTGGACAAGTCAGGGATCATTGACTACTAAATTGCCCTCAGAGAGTCTCAAGCAAATCCTAGCCGCCTTTTCTGATAGCACTTACTCCTCTTCTGGCTCTCATGGAACCTGATAAGAATTTTGCCATGTATGGCAATAGTAAAAAAGATGCTCCAAGAGTGAATAATCTAAGAGAAATAGCTGAAGGAAACACTACTTACCTGGATAGCTTATCAAAACCATAACTCTGACTACAGAGGATGTGAAATCCTAAGGAGAATTTTCTCCTCTAAGGAAGGGCTTATATGTAGCGGCAAGTATCAAATTAAGTATATTTGATATGGGATTCTTGGAAAGACAGAGGCACTCACATCTTCTAAAGTGTCCAGGTTATTCTTTCCTATGGAAAAAATCTGTAGGTCTTGCAAGGCATCCATGTTTTCAATTTTAGATATTCTGTTATTGTAGAGGCTCAGGTCCTGCAGCTTAACAAGGCTATCCAGCCCCTCAATTACTTCAATATTATTGAAGGACAAATCTGTGGAAGAGTTGAGAAATCAAAAGTTTTACAAGCACGAAGTTAAATTATCTGTGGCAGAACGCCCTGACTCAGACCCCGCATTTAGCTCTTGATTTTAGAATTTATATGGAGAACTGTCCTCAGGGGAGGTCAGTGCCCCACAGAAAAAGCTCAGCATGAAATCACCCTTCTTTGGGTCAGGGAGCAAGGAGGAAATCTCCTGCTTAGGACTGTCCATTCAGCTTTTAACTTGGAATGTTGGAGTCAGCCTATGCAAGGACTGCAAACACAACCTGAAAGTGATTTCTACCCTACAGGAAAACCCAAAGGGCAAGAAAAGAGGAGGGCAAATGCCACCAAAGAGGGTATTTATGTAATAAATTTGACCCAGTTGCCTTGCATTTTTGCAGACTCTTGTCTGCCACACCAATGTCCTCCAATATMACAATTCCCATGGGACCAGCATATGCCAGTTCCAAGCTCACAACTGCCCTGCTGTCAATGGAGACACACAAAGGAATACACTCACTACAGCTGTTTCACTTATTCTGCCAGAACAGCATTGTCTTTCTGTGGGTTTCAGGCTCGCAAGTGTCCGCATCACCTCTGAAAACAGAACACAGGCTTCTACATCACAGAGGTGCTTGCAAATACTTTTAAAGCACCTCTGAATAGCAGCACAGACCCTGGAAACAGCTACGAATTCCTGGCTGGCTGTTCCTGCCACACCAAATACTTTAAAAGCAGTTTTTAAAACATTTGAAGGATCGTTTTGCAGTTCTAAATTCAGGCCTTTTGACATCTAATATTCACGCCTTTTGACATTTGACAGCCAAATAAGGAAACACCCAGACAGCTGACAGACAGTTCTARGAAGGCTCCCGTCAGCTGTATTTTATAAGAAATATGACATCCTGGTTTTATTGCAGATTACTGTGCACCTTTAAAGGCATCCAACCTCACGTGTCTAGCCATACCAAGCCATAGAAGGTTAACCAGACTCTCTAGAGCTTCTATCTTCTCAATGATGTTGTTGTCCAGCTGCAGTTTTGTCAGGTTCTCAAACTGCCACAGATTATCAATCTGCAGGATATCTAAAGCCACAGGAAAATAAATAAAAATGTAAAAAGGAAAAAAAAGAAAAATTAAAAGAAAGGAAAAAGAAAAAAAGAAAGAAAAAAAGAAAAAGAAGAAAGAAAAAAGAAAGAAAAAAGAAAAAGAAGAAAAGGAGGAAAAGGAAGAAAAAAGAAAAAAGAAATAAAAAAAGAGAGAGAAAAAAGAAAAAGAGAAAAAAGAAAAAGAAAAAAAAAGAAAAAGAAAAAAAGAAAAAGAAAAAGAAAAAGAAAAAGAAAAAGAAAAAGAAAAAGAAAAAGAAAAAGAAAAAGAAAAAGAAAAAGAAAAAGAAAAAGGGAAAAAACCAGCTTTTTTATGTGAGGCAGGTTTCAGTTTAGCAGACACACTTTCTAACACCAGGTAAATATGTCAGTCTTGCTTCCACAGTGATTTACGGCCAACGACAAGAGTGTGAGGGCTGCCCTTGAGAGCTGGGARGCCACCGGCTGCTGAGGATTTGAGCAAGGCAGCCAGGTGAACCTCAGTGTCCTGCTCCAGCACAAACTGCTGGGCAGAGATGTCAACGAGTCACTGAGGCGAGGCTGACTATGGCTTTATGAATCCACGACCAGGAGGCCTTGACATTCCTTTTGTTTTCCAGCTCCAAGAGTGAGGTTCGGGCCAAGACTCTGCTTCCCTCTGCATTTGCAAGCTCCTGGTGCTCAGCTACTGCTTTTGCAAGCTACTCCCCTGCTTTTGAGATTCTTATCACAGGACAGCAGGTCGGAGACCACTGTTTCTGTGAAGGCTGCAGATTAGAGCTGATCAATATCACTGCATTTAGCTTCCTCCAGAAACTCAATGACGAGGGCAGGCTGCTGGGCATGGCAGGAGAAACCAGAACGAAGGTGACACAAAATCCAAAACATTCTCACCTCAATACTCGTTATGCTGACAAATTCCTTCAAGATTTTGTTAGGTGCTATTATTTATCTTATTTATTTAGCGAGTGCTGTACAAAGCAAGGAACTGCATGCACTAAATATTCACGTACCCTGTCTACATTTGCACGCAAATGCTGGCAGAATCAGGCAATAGGAAGTGTRTACTAAGGAACTCAGAGGATACACACATTTTCCTGGAGCACACAGTGAATAACCAAGAGCAGATTTTGTCCATGAAATTGCATACCCTAAAAACACTCAAATAGCAAGCCCAATGTTCTTTTGCATTTTTTCAATGCAAGTTTACAGCATGTTTGATTGGGCTAATGCTATGGATGGCCAGGGAGGCCACTGATTTCAACTATATAATCACCTTAAGCTACCAAATAATGGCCAGTGATGATCACTAAGAGCATGGCCGGCTTTTGATTTGTCCACATATAAAAGGGCCCACATTTAAAAGGCCCCTGTGGCCTGTAGGTGTCACCACAATATAGATGTTAAATAAGAATAGCGGGGACAATAATAGCACAAAGTTAAGCAGCTTTAAACTTACCAATCAGCGAAACCACCCAGCTCTCTCTGCTGAAGCTGCTTCATACAAATATGGCTAAAAATGTAAGTCCAGTCCCTCACTATTCACATACTAAATCCAGGCTAATCGTGATTACGTAATTCCCAGTTAGCCACTCAGTGCTTAATTCTATTACCCTCTAATAAGTAAACATATTATATAGGTATTCCGATACTCACTTCTAAAACTCAGCTGTAGCTCTGTGACGTCTTTAAAATCAATACCTTCCCTTCTGGCAAGCTGCCCTGCCTCGTCTTGACTTTGCTCTTCCAGAGCTTTCCGAATSGTTTCTTCGCTGATAACATTTGGCTCAATGATATTGTACATTTGACTCATTTTTAAATGATAAGGGCCTTGAAGGACAGAAAAGCAAAATAAAATAAAATAAAATAACACCACTGCTTGGCTACTATTTGCAACATTTATTGAAAAGCGTAATAGTTTCAAAGAAGTAAAAGCACAGTTGGGTATTCACAGAATCTAATAGCTCACAGCTCATATCAAAGAGCTATTTGACTTTTATCGTAAAGTCTTTGATGTTGTGCACAGCCTTACAGGCAGGCAAACTTACTGGGTTAAAAAATATATGTATCTTCACACCACGTTTAAGAATTTTCCATAAAAATCATCAAGGTTTGGCCATATATATTCTATAAATAGAATAGCTAAAAGAGGGCTAGTGCCCTACCAAGAACGATAAGTACTTTGTATAAAAAGGTCCCTCACAGGGCAGTCACTTGTTGCTGAAATTCATCTTTATGGATAGGGCACATTCAAGGCTGTGTACCACGTAACCCTAGTCTTGAAAGGTAAGTTTACCATTATAGAGAAGTTTTATTGATAGAGTAAGAGACCATGTTTTACAGCATATGAGAATTAACAACAGAAGTTCACTCCGTTTTAAACATTTTTTTTTTAAATAATGCAAGTGAAGACAAATTTGGGGAAGGAGGAAAATGTATAAACAATAGCGGTGATTTGCTAAAGATGACACTGAATACGGCTGTGCAGCAAGGGCCATCTGAGCGAGGCAGTGTACTCGGTCAATACACAGCACTGCACACGTTCATCCTCACTCTGACAACGGATGTGGGAAGTGCACAGTTCCTAACTCTGCCCTGGCTTTGTCATTTCAATATCCCTGGTGTTTCCAGGAGGCAGCTTTTCTTTCTGGATCCGTGCACAGACTCAGTAGGAAAAACCCGAATTTTCAAACCTCTGCTTGCATTGGATGTCAGTACTCACAGGAAAAAGTTCAGCTGATTTCTCTGCACAGGAGCACAGTGACGAGAAACGCTTGAACTAAAATAACTTCATCCTCATCGTGCTTTTAATTAACAAACCAGTACTATATACGATCATGTCCAGCAAAGCCCAGGAAAGAGCACGGCACTGATTTACTCATCCTGGACCTGCCAGAATTTTCAATTTTTTTTTTCTTTGCATTTTCCCGTCGTCCCGTCAGTTAAAGCGGTCCCCCTGATCTAACTCATGTGAACCCAGGCCTGGGGAGCACCTCCACATGCCCCCATACCCCGGGGCTCCGCAGGGCCCAGGTCAGTGTTCCCAACCCTCCATGTCCGGGTGACGCTACCCCGGGGGGCTGCTCAGAAAGGCCTGGCCCAGCCCAGTGCCCAGTCCAGGGCTCCAGGCTCCAAGACTCAGGCCCGGGTTCCCCAAGCTCCCAAGGCCCCAACCCACTCTCTCAAGCCCCCCCAGCTTCCCCAAGGCCCCCAGTGTCCCYAGGTGTCCCCGGTGTCCCCAGGTGTCCCATGAGGCCCCATGAGGTCCCCGGATGTCCCCAGCCCCCCCGCATCCATCTCCCACCTGCCCCCTCAGCGCCAGGCCTCCGAGCCGGCTGCTAAGGAAGCACTGGCGCGTTGCTAAGGAAGGCCACGTGACAAGCCGAGCCACCAATKGTCAAAGAGTGGGTGGGAAAGTCGGTCACCAATCAGCGCGCGAGAAAAAGGTGTCAGCCAATCGGAGAGGGCACTGGGCCCTAGGGGGGCGGGAGGAGGTGCTTAAGAATGACGTGATGGCCGCCCAATAGTATCGCCGCATGGTCTGGACGGTGACCAATGGAGAGTGCCTGCGGCTGACGATCAACTGGAGGGCGGGGAACACCGAGGGGGCGGGCCCTTCACTTGACAGTGATGGACACGTTCCTTAGCCTGTGACAACACGGGGAGTTCAGAAGCGGTCCAATGGGCTGCAAGGTAGGCGGGCCGTACCTGCCAGCGCACGCCGCGGTTGGTGGACGCGGGTGCCAGTCAGAGCGGGGGGGGGAGGGGGGTCGCCGGGCCGCTGTTTGTTGTCATCCCAAGATGGAGTTTCTGCTGGGGAACCCGTTCAGCACCCCGGTGGGGCAGAGCCTCGGTAGGGCGGCACGGCGGGCCCCGCGGGGCCGGGGGGTGGCTGTGGGGCGCCCCGGGGCCCTGGGGGTGGCGGTGGGCACCGCTGTGGGGAGCGGGAGCTGCGGGTGACTCGGGGCCCCGGGGGCGTTGGGCCTCCGGGGCGTTAGTGAGGGCCCGTGGGGGCGGTTGTGGGGCGGGAGGCGGTTAATAGGGGGCTCTGAGGCCGTGGGGGGGTTATTGGGGCGCGCTGGAGGCTTTGAGAGCGCTCTGGGCCTTCACGGGGGGCCTCTGGGGCGGCAGGGCCCCTGTCGGGAGGACATCCATGGGGGACTCGGGCCGGGGGACATCCGTGGGGTCAGTGAGGGGTGTGCAGGGCCTGGGGGGGATCTCCGGAGGCCGCGAGGGGCCAGTGGGTTAATAGAGGGCTCTGGAGGGGACGGATTCCAGAGCCGGGGCTGATTCCTCGCCGTTGGTGGTGTCCGTGGGAAGCCCTCGGGAGAGCTGGGTGCTCTAGGGCGTTCATGAGGCCTCGGGGGCTTCGAGGGTATCTCTGGGGTTAGTGGAGGGCTCTGTGGGTGACGAGGGATCCTGGGTTCCTGGTGTCGGGGCCGACCCAGGGTTCTGGGCTCTGGACAGGTTAATGCTTCCACAAGGAAGCAGCAACTTCACTTGGTTAATGGCTGAATGGAGGGTTAATGGAAAAAGGAAAGTTGTGTCTTCCCCCAGCTCCTTTCCCTTCCTATGAGCACCTTGTTACAGTTCTGCTGTTCAGCCTCCAGCACCTTGTTCCCAAAGTGCAGCATCCTGTACATACACAGGGAAGGTGATTTAGGGATACAAGCACATGCTCGCTGCATTGTCCTTTTGCTAATGAATTGGTGACATTAGGCAGACTATTTTGAATATATCATCACTGCACAGTTAGCTAAACCCTTACTGACTTGCAGTGTTTACTTCCTCCTGTACATGTATTCATTCTCATTTGTGGCAAGTCTGGTTTTGTCTGGGCTCTCACAGCTCGGGCCACGGGAGRAAGGCCAGACTCTGCTTTTGCAGAGACTCATAAGTTGCCCACAGCTGGGTGGGCTGTCATTCCCTCTGCTTTCTGCTCCCAGGGCCCCAAGAAATACGAGATCTCCCACATTTCAATGGGAAAAAAACAATACTGTGGCTCAGGTTCCCCAGCACAGGGCCTTGATATGTGYTCCTAGAAGCCAAAGTGATATTTGGTTGAATGCATTTGTACTGATGTCTCTCTCCGATGAGAGATGCGCCCAGCTCTTAATTTCGTTGTGCCTTGATTTATTTTTCAAGGGTTTTTGAGTGATTCTCATGCCCTATTTAGGGGTTAAAGATAGCACAATGTATAGCAGCTAGAGTCTTAGCTATTCTACATGAATTTATGGATCGACAAAAGACTTGTGTCTGTGGAAATTAAAGTGGAAAATTTTTGCAGAGTATCTGGTCATGACCTCAAAACCCAAAAGGTTTTTTTTTATAGTAGTTTCTTCACCCACACATGCAGAGACAACCCATTGTAGAACTAAAAGGCTTCTAAGTGGGTAAGTCTCACACTGTGCTTTGAGGATTGGCTGGACTCTCGCTTTGTCAAGCTATACGGAGCATATGTATATCTTGCTGTTTTCCTTTAGCCATCTGGGGTGTTTATTTCTTTTGGTTAGGAAGAGAAGTGCTGAGAAGTTGAGGATAATAACAAGAACTGTGAGAGTTAAACAGAATTTTGAAGTGAATTTGCTTTGTTGTGTTTGGCCATCTGATAACATCTGCCAGGACAGCTGCTTGGACAAGGGCTCCACAATAAGCATCGCTAGGGAAGGCAATAATTTCTGATCTATTTAATGTCAGATTCTTTTAGCAAGTGCATATGGTTTACGGGGCTTCTTTAAGACATAACTATTGGGGTTTTTAGCAATAAAATCTGCCTTTCTAGCTTTCTGCCCTTCTAAGTGGGGAGTTTAATGATTTGCAAAGGTCTCTTAAACCCTCGAATGAGCAATAGCTGCCAAATTAAAGCTGCCAACTTTAACCCAAAGGTCTGAGGGTGTTTCCTTCATCACAGGTGCTCAAATATCTATGAGGGGTTTGCMATGTAACTTCCCAGCGTGTAAAACTCGGTTGTGCTTTAAACATATTTTTCATCCAGAGGGGAATAGATAACTTTAGATTGTGTTCTGTAAGGAAAAAAAATCTGCTTATGTCCCTGTCAGTGGTGGCTTTCCGAGACAACAGTACAATAAAGGCATGCCTTGTTCTCAGACAGCACTGTTTGCTCAGTGTTTCCACAGGGTTTCTTGTTGTTGTTGTGTTGCTTTTTCTCATTGAACTAGTGGAATATCATTTGCACTTGTGTTTCCCTTCATTCTTTAAAAGGAACTGAATAATTTTGTATTTCTGTTTCAACATATTGTGTTGAACACAGTTGTGATGTTTTCAAGCAAGGCCTAACACTCGCCATAAGGGAGAAGTGCAGAAAATTCTGTAGGTCCATCGGCACACCACGAACACGTGTTCTCTGCCAGGAAGGAGCTGTGGTTCTCATAAAGATTTAATTAGGGCCAGGCAATGTCTGCAGATAAGAGCCRGGTCTGAAGGTGCAAAGGTGACAGAAAAGGTTTGGGGCGAGCTGAGAGTGGTAATAAAAGGGATTTTCTCTTTTCCTCCTCTTCATCTGGATAATGGCTGAAGCCAGGCAGGCTTTTTATGTTAACTCTTATGCTTAATGTGGGAAAGTGATGCTAGGCTGAGCTCAGAGGATTTGTAATGGAGATGGATGGAGTCTCTTGCGTCTTAAGTGCCACTTTAGATGGGAGCAGGGTTCCCCATGTGTGAAGCTACCTGGTTTTTGGCCAGTGACCTGTTCAGCAGCCTCTGTTTACTTTCCAGAGGTCACATAGCAGAAAATACAAAACATCACCATAGGTATTAATTACAAACCTTGCTTAATTTGTTTTTAATCCTTTGGTTGACCTGTGGACACTGAAGCGTCTTTTCCTCTGCAGAAATGCTGTCTCCAGAGCGGGGTGGGTGGTTTTCCACGGGCTTTTATGTGGAAGGCAGTCGGGCAGCCGTGGCAGCGTGCCCGGCAGCTACCTGAACTGATTTAAAAACTGTTTTGCTCTTTATTCCCGGGGGCTGCACTGAAGCGAGGTAATAGCACCACTTTACATACCGGCTAAGAAGCTCGCTGGGGGCTGTGCAGCAGAATCCACTGCTTCTCACAGACCTGGGGGCTCAATGATGCTTTTCAGCATCTCATCAGTCCTAGAAGAAGTCTTCATAGTCCCTTCCCGCCTCATAATGCTGCTTTTGTGGGTTACTAGTGCTTTGAAATTGGCCGTTTCTAATCAGCAGTTGAGGGAAGGTCTGACCACCAGTCCATGGATTTCTGGGAAGGTTGGAAAGAAGCTGCGGGGGGGCCTGGAAGCCACGGGATGGCACTGGGGCTGACACATCCCTTTAGGAATCTTTGTGGTACAGGGAGATAGGCCAGCYCTTCTGACTGAAGTATATATTATAATTTCTTTTTCCCCGTTAATATTGTACATTTGTATGAGTGCAAGGAGCCTGTCCTTAAAGGAAGGCTGTTTTGAAGAACGCTCCTGAGCAGGGAGTAGGGGGAATGCGGGGAGATGTGCAGTACAACAGTGAAGCCCAAGTGCTTGGTATCGGGTAGCTCGTGGAAAAAGCCACAACTGACAGTAGCAGAATTTGCCTTGAGATTCAGCGGCCCGCTGTAAATTGCATTTTTATCTTTCTTTGTTCAAGGGAGCCATCTTTAAAATGTCACCGCTCTACTCAAGGTTATTAGAACAAATGTCCTTACCACGGGGTAGCAGGAACATCTGAGCTGATTCAGACTGATTGAATTGCGAGAACGAAGGCAGAATACGGGTGACTTTTCTGTTCGTGCTGCTTATTTGATATATGTCGTGTGGCTTACACACGAGGAAGCAGCAGTTAAATTCTGGAGTACTTTTCTTTTTCCTCTGGAGAGTTTGCAAACACTTCAGGAGAATTTTGATTTGTTTGAATCCAAAGCGAGCCTTGCTGCTGAAGTCCTTCTCATCACAGCAGCAAGTCTGTGCGAGCCAAAGGCTCCCGGGAGGAGAGATCCAGCACCTAAGTTAGATGCACAGGAACCTAAAATTTACTTTTTAACTATCTAGCAGCATTTAAGTGATTCTTAGGGCGCTGCATCACTGGGGGTGGTGGTCAGAAGATRCTGGTTTATACCCTGGCTCTCTATTGATGAGGGAGGCTTTGCATGCAGGATGCAGGACTGGGCACTTGCCTTGGCACTGCTGTCCAGGGCAGACACAGAGAGCTGTGATTTAATAACGAGGCTTGTTTAAGGAGGCTTAGGGCTTCAGCGAAGGATACAGAGGCACTTTATTGAAGCAGCAGCGAAGCAGACAGCTTTTCAATTGATTTTTATCAAAGCACTTGCAGTTTCCATTCAAGGCTGTTAAATTGATAATAAATATGGTGCAAAGAGTCTGTTTCCAGGGCTGCTGTTTTGTTTTCCGTTTCTTTTTTTAATGAGAAACTGGCATAGCCCGGGGGTTTATAAACACCTTTTTATTTTCCATTCTTTGTAATAACCCCTTAAGACATTTCTTCATATTTTCTGTATTTTAGGATTTTCATTAGACTTAAAGAAAAAGTAGTCCCTAAATAAACAAATAAATAAATAGATATCTACCCACAGGACTAGAGAAATGTATTATGATAAACAGTCTGTTGTAGTCCAGCAGGAGGAATTAACCCATCCATTCTTCTCCACATAGATAATTTGACTAAATTGGCTGATTTACTGTTCTTGTAACTAAAATACCTTTAAAGAAAACCCCTTTTCCCAAGGGCAGAATGAAGCATTCAGGTAAAATACCTTATCATCTTAGGATCGCCTATCGCCTTAGGTGATTAGGTACCAATGAGAATTAAATGTTTGCACCACGTTGCTGGAGGCTGAATCGTCTATCTCAGTGTGAGTCCATTGTAATACAGCAGAAAGTCCTAAGAAGGATCCCTGCTTTTACACAGAACCACCACAATATTGTGCCCCGTTCTTGAGATACGTTTTCTCCGTAAGGATGGCAATGACTTGTCTTACTAGCAGAGGTCCCCAGCAAATGCCATGTCAAAAAGATGAACATTGTCTGCTCACGTTGAAGAAGGCAGAAAAATGATTCTCCTGGGTGCTTCTAAACCACTCTCCTAGCTGGGCGGGCATTGAAATTCATTCCTCTGGTGTTCGTATAAAAATGTGCTAGTCCTGCAAAAGACCCTTTGATTAAATGCTTTTACTTTTGTAAGATGATTTGGATCTGCTTTCGTTTGATGAGAATGGATTGTGTCGCAAAGGAAATTTCTCTGAAATATGAAAATAGGTATCTTTGCTTTTGAAGCAGCAAATAAATACTGAGTCACCAATCTAGCAACTTGGGGGAACTACATATGTGTGTGACGCTGAATAATTAGTATAATACCCCTTAATACAGGGTTCCTAAGACTGGATTTATTTTATAGGCACAAAAGCAGATTGTAGTTCATGAAGGTCTTAGACTACGTATTTTTGAGTAGTGCTGGTTTATCTTCTCCAGCATAGTATGCTTAGATGTATATACCATATGCTTCTAATATAAATCTGTGTGTACCAAGTTGCAATGTGGGGACAGCTAGCTCACAGTGTGATACTGCTCTGTTCATGTACTTYGCAGATTTTTAAGCCTTATATTTAAAATATGCCAAATAACAAAAGGAGGAGCCTTGTGTATCCTTCCAGCTGATTTCTTGTTCCATCCAAAATGATTTATTTGCGCAGAAAGGAAACCAGGAGAAGTATTTTATGTTTTCCTTAGCTGAATTTAGAACTCCTTTAAGCTAGTTAAACTTTCCTTTGATTTCTTAAAATTGATTTTTTTTTTTAAATTAAGCAGTTTTTGAAGGCGATCAGTGTGGCTGATTGTATCCTCAGTGATGAAGTATCTGTAAAATGGTCAGTGAAGGAGCAAAATAAATGAGCAGTTTTTGCGGAAATTTCTGTGACATGGTCTGCAATGGGGAAGAACATTGCACAGTATCTGGGTGCCTTTKAGGGATGTCCAGATTTACTTTTTCCTTGTCCCGTATTTAATATTTGACGCTGGATAAATCGCCTCTCACTCTGTGCTTGGGTTTCGCAGTCTGTGCAAGGAGCAGCTGATAAGAAACACCCACATTTGGAAAACCCACGGGGGAGAAAAACCCGGAATAGTTAGGCAATTAACTTAAAGGCCAGTCTGAACACCACCACTTCCTTATTATTATCATAATTATCCTTATTATTTCTGCTRTGATGAGTCTGAGGAAGTCAGCCAAGGCTCGTTTTCCACGTTCTTGTTTGCATTTGTCTGGGGCATCCTGGTTTTCTACATAGAAGAAACTTGTTGCTGAATATGAGGGAGAAAAGGCTTCCAAGAGGATTTTTAATCCCCCGCATTTGCTTAGTCATTCTGCTGACAGTTCCCCGATGGCTCTGCTGGTTTGTTACCCTCACTTGGAAAGGGATCTTGTAAACTGGTGATTCTGGAACACAAAAGACTGGGGTCTAAAGGCTTTGCTGTGTCCGATCCCCCTTCCCTCAGGAAGGGGAGTGCTGCAGGTAAGCTTCTCTTGGCATTGCTCATAGAAGAGGATTTCTCACTTATAACTGCTCTTTCACTTGCCCCAGAAGGGAGGATGCAATGAAATTCAGCCAGACGATTACTGAAAGCAGTGTCCTGCCATTTAAATACTCTCCAAGTGGACTGTGCCAGCCAAAGGGGTATGATCGTTGCCTTAATGYAGCACCTGATTTCAGCTGGGAAGAAGTTCTTCCCAGCGCCACTGCGTCGCTCGGCCACAGAAGCCCTCCCAGCTCAATGTCCACAGGGTAATCCCAGTGTCGGGAGACTCAGAGGTGCTCAGGCATTCGGGAGAATCCRGCTGTATAGTTTGGTTGATGTATAAGCCCAGTTTGGTTAATGTATAAGCCCAGTTATTCTTTGAGAGCACGTCAGCCTGCTCCCCAGCTGCTTCTCAGAGGCATTTGGAGTTAGATTGCTGGAGAAGAAATTCTCTTCTCAAATTCAGAGCAAAGAAGCAGCACGCAAAATGAAGGCACCTAGTGGTGTTGGAGACTGTGGGAAACCCAAGGACTTTTTAGAGAACACCTATCTTATTCTCAAGGCAAGAAGGACTTTGTTACATCCCAAGTATGATTGTTGAGGATGTTGCTAACTTGCGTGTGTTGCATCCCCTCTGTTTTCATGGGAGGCATCTGCTGTGATGAGTGTGGCAAGCTTTATATTTGGCAAACGTAACAAAGAATTCACACTCCTTGTGTGCTTGAGCAAAYGGAAAAAAAAAGTCATCTTTTAAAATCTGGTATTTCCTGACCTTTCTTTTTCTTTTTTAGCTCCAAATAGCTTGTGTGTTTATTTTCCTTTTGGAAGGAAAAGGACATCTCTTCTTGSCTATACAAACAGAAAGTTACCTTGAGCAGATTAAAGAAATTGCAGGTTTCAGCAGCTTTGCCAGCAGATTTTGGAAGGTCTTGGCGCTGTCCTAGCCCTACAGGCTGGCAATATTTCATAGCTCCCAATCACTTTCCCTTCTCAGACTAACAAATACATCGGTAGCTGAGCATGGGGGCATTTTATTTGTGATGTGACGAACAACGAATTTTTGAAATACAGACATCTGAAAAAAAAAATCTGTAAGGCTTGAATTAGGGATCCTATCCAGAAAGTCAAGCCTGAGGCTTTCAGCTGCAGTCAAGTTTTGACAGAGGTGATGCAAAAATGAGGTAATATTTTGTAACTCATCCTTCCAAAACGCCTCTCATCCGCCGCCTTCCTTTTGTAAGAGTTTCTAAGTCAGTTCTTTTTGGACTGAAATCAAGCAGGTAAAATCTTAGCCCAAGTATTTTTTTTTTAGGAAATCTTATATATCAGCAGAAGAGATGAATGAAGCTGATACTATGAACATCTGTTGGGCTCAATGCAAACTCTTTTCCTTCTCGTACAGAAAGCTGCTCAGGATGGTTATTCCTCAGTGTTCCTGGRAAACAAGTTTGTTGAGAGTGAAGAACTTAATCACTCAGTTGCTAATTTAAGATTAGGGAAGAAAACACCAAGTAAACTCTCCTGGAATACTTCCTTTATGGTGAATCTCGAGATCAGTCTCCACACTGTGACCAGTTATTCCATGAACAGTCTCTAATAGCCTCCCAAGCAATTATTACGTGGCAGAGGGATGGTAATAAGAGGATTGCTAATGAAAGCTAGCGGTTAAGCAGAATCCAGGATATATTTGATTTTTTTTTTGTGTACCCTTATCTCTTGTCCAAGCTGTTGTAATAAATAGCTTGTTTTTTTCATTATCTTCGAGCTGCCCTTTCTGTACTGATCTTCGGTTCTTCTAATTAGAAGGGTATTTTGGTGAAAAGAGCGGCTGCAGACCTTTGTGAAATTTGCTGCTAGTACAAATAATGGTAAATCTGAAATCATTTATTAGACAAGAAGTTGTTATGGCAACTATAAGATGGCTGGCTAATCAGAGAGTGAGATCAGTTTTTATTTACAAGCGTAATGAGCAATTAAGTTTGAGCAGCTGTCAGACTTGGAAAGTGATTAAAGTTCAGCAAACAACCCAAATGGGTCAGTGTTCAGTTCTGGTGGTTTTCTGACACTGCAGCTTGATCGTGTGTGCGTTTTAGCTGCTATAATTAAAACTGCCTTCGCAATCTCTTATCTGTGCCAGTGACTTGGCGTAGCGGGTAAGGAGCGAAAAATCCCTCCTCCAGACAGGTTCCTTGAAGGATATTGGCAGCTAATGGGGTGTTTCATGGGCAGCGTCGCTGAAAGCGCTGGCTGCGCGTGCATGAAAGCACGGGTCGGGTGCTGCCTTGCACGGCTKTCTCCAGGGATGAGGTGGAATTCCAGGATGAGATGGATCCCAGGATGGAATGACTGTCTCCAGGGATGAGGTGGAATTCCAGGATGAGATAGATCCCAGGATGGGATGGTCATCTCCAGGGATGAGTTGGAATTCCAGGGTGAGATGGATCCCAGGATGGAATGRCCGTCAGCAGGGATGAGGTGGAATTCCAGGATGAGATGGATCCCAGGATGGAATGGCCGTCTCCATTGCTCATCCTAGGAGAGACAGCTGAATGTGTCCAGCCTCATGGAAGCAGACTTGATGCCTCTAAAGGCCACCCTTTCACACAAGGCATCGGTACCTTGAGGTTGGTTGCTTAGGAAGCTGTTTCTCGACTCCGGTTAAAAATATGCATGTTTCCCCAAAGAGGCTGGGAAAGTCTTGGTTCACCCAGAAATACACAGGAAAACCCAAGACAGCTTAACCTTACCAGGCAGCAAAGCTCAAGCTTTTGGCTAATCACCCAGGGAATGAGGCCAGGCCTCCCCTTTCCCAAAGGGAAGCAGGAGCAGCATTCCTTAGCAGTACCATTCTGCTGTGTTTCCTACTTTTTATTCAGTGTCCAGTGACTTCCSTGTGTTACTGCATTCACAAGTTGTAAGCACCATGTTATGAGTTCTTTTTCAGCATACACTAGTGCAGCCTTTTCATTTGCTAGGATATACCTCCCTGTTGCAATTAGTAAATAAGCCAAATTGCTTGGATGTCGTGCTCAAAATCTGCGCTCTAGTTAAAATTCCCAGCTGTCTGAGGATGAATAGAGTTGTTTTCCAAAAGTATGCTGCAATCCTCTGATACATTTACATTATTTTTAATTTTATATTGCACAATGCTGTGGTACTGTAATACACGCTATTACAGTAGAACATAAAATGTGTTGAGACAGTTTGCTTAAAGAATTAACTGAGTCGTATGACTCAATTATGCAAGTGGGTGAACGGAGACTCACGRAAAAGTAAAATGATGTAAAATAAAATGCACTTGCATAGTGAACTGAACGTCTGGTATTTACATTCTCTGTTCCTCAGTCCTTGCAGGTTTGTCTGCAGCAGCGACACGTGGGAACTAGGGTTGTGGAAGAGGAATTGAATTTTTATGGGGTTATTAGAGACCGAGAATCTCCATTTCTCAGCCCGTCCAAGCTGCAAGCGTGCACAGGTGCCCTGCTGTGATTGTTACACTCGGGTTTCCTGCAAGATCATGGGGAAACGTTCAGCCTTGAATCATTAGCAGGACTAGCCAGCTTGGCCCCTTGAAACAGGAGCTGGCACCTGAGCGCTTGCAGTGACAGCAGCACTGGCAGAAGTTACCCCGTTATCCCAGCAACTCCATGCAGCTTCCCCTGCTCCCCTTAGCATATCCCAGTGGCTGGTTTTCAAGCCATGTAAAATGGACAAACAGGACAAATTTGAAACGAATGGTTCAAACAGGACAATTTGAACTGCATAGGAACTAGGTGTCTTTTTTACAGGCCGAATCTCATCTGTTAGAGCAGTGTGAAGGAAGGCTGCAGCACTGAAGAGCAACCTGAGGCATCTCGCGCTGGAAAACACAAATTGCCAGACCCTAAAAGCTGCTGACTTCTCACTGCTCTGTTCTCTCCCACTTGTGGGTTAATTGGAGCTTTTCAGCAGGTGCTGAGCTCTCACTTCCATAGTGGCAGACAATTAGGAGAGCTGGGTGAGGGAGCATTAGCAGGAAATAATCCTAGTGCACGATTTGTTTAGTTCCATTGATAACACATTTTAATTATATGAATATTTACTTAAAAATAGGTTGCAGCATGCTGCAGTTGAAGAGTAAACTTGCTCTTATAACTGCTTGCTCTGTAGGAATGGCAGATTTTGCCTTTTTTTTTTCCCCTCACCAAATGTAATTAGTGTTTTCAGTTTATTTTGAGCATGTGAGAATGCAGGCAATTGACTTTAGGAGTAACCTGTGGGGGAAAAAAAGAACAGGAATGCTAATGCTGGAGCCTGATGGATTATCTTTGCTGTATAGTTTGTTTGCAGCAAACAACGTGTTGCAAGTGAGCGGATGGGAGGGGGAGTTTTTAATATATGGGGATGGRTTTTTAGACTTTGCAGCTGACGTGGATTAAAAATTCTTAGAACATTTCATCCATGAAAGGCAATTAGTTTTGTTTTATGAATATGAAAAGCACGTAGCTTGTAAGTACTGGAGTGAAGTCCCAAGTGAGTTATTAGAACTTGCTTTACTCATGTAGTACAAAATTAGCCATCAAGAGCTGATGGATTTCAAATATAGCTCACTGACACACTGATCACCCCTAACTTTTCATAAAGACTCCTTTTTTTTCAACCTCACCTGTAATTGCTCCATGCTGTTGGTTTCARGTCCTCAATGGGGCAACTAGCTGCAGATCACAAGACTTCTTGCTCTTGATCTCACCTGTAGCATTTTGTGAAGCTGCCATCCCAAAGTGTCTTCCTGGGGTTCCAGCAGCCCTGGATGGTAAAATTCGGCATCTATATATGTCAAATATTCTTTTTTTCTCTCTCCCTTTCCCCCTAGTGATAGCTCTGTGGCCGCAGTCATTCTTCTGCTGTGTACGTGTGGTTTTTCTATGAAGTTTTGATGTGATTTACAAATAGGCTGTTTAAGGAAGTGCCACCCTGCTGTTTGGTGTGATTCTTACATAAACCCATTGCAGTGGAGCTTTAGGTGCCCTTGCTAGCAGCAGAGCAGAGAAATAAAGCGCTGCCTTCAGCTGGTCTACGGTCTAGAGCTGGCTTTCTTGGTGAGAAAAGCTTCTCAGCTGCTAAGGGATATTTCAAGAAAGAAGAGTCTTTCTAGCTTCTTTGAGTAGGGTTTTTTTTCCCCTGTTTTTTTTTTTGAATAGGGATGAGCCAAACCCCAGCTATTAAGTTATTTCCYATTTGTAGTCTTGGTGAGTATGCAGCATTCATCTAGTATGGCTGTGTTTTAATACTTAGGGTGCTCAATTAAGGAGCTGTCAGGGTAGTTACCACAGTCACCCCTAATTCTTGGAGAAATACAAACCCTTTGGTGAGAAGTAGGCTAAAATTCAAGGTCTGCCCATGAACGTGACTAAATGGTGATGAATTTGGTGTATAACACTGTCTGCCTTGCTGTGGTCAAAAGGTGGAGTGGCTTTAATGTGTTGATAAATTCACCCATATGGAGCCATATGGACAAGTCGTGGTTACTTGCAGTGTAATAAAGAAAAGGCAAATCCAAGGGAGAATATTTTGTCACCCAAAAGGTTTTAATTTATGCTTTTGTGCCTCTCATCTAGGGAAGAAAAATGGGCACTCGGAGCATGATAATATTAGACTCCTGCAAGCGCTGCCTAATAGATCACAGCCGTTTGTGAGCCGGCCAGCGACCCTGTCCCCTGCCGYGGTGTTACAGGGGGACCGCTGCTCATAAGACATGACACATCATAAAAACCCCATAGATTTGTTGCTCTCCTGCAGTAAACCACACGGTAAATGTCTCTATTCGAATCCCTTAAAACCCATTGACACACAGCAAGCGTTTTGCAGTGCTTTGGCGCTCCCGAAGGCTGCGGCGTATCGATGGGCGCGAAGGCGCGCGGCGCTTCGGGCGCCGCGGGTTTGCAGCGAGGTCGGTGCCTCTGCTCCCAGCTCCAGGGAGAAGTGCCTCTGAATCATGCAAATGGCTCGGCGAGCAGAGAGCTCTTCTCGTATGACCTAGTTCTGAAGGACTGCTATTTGTGGTGCATGGGTCAACGTGGCAGCTTTAATGAGTGTACAGCGCAGAGGAGGAAGGGTTTGAGGTTGTTTTTGATTCGAGCTGTCTGGAATGAGGAAGTCTGAAGGGCTTTTTTTGGTTAAAGAAGCAGTGGTCTCTTTCTGCCTTCTGTTTTGGAAGAGAGAGACTTACATACACAAGTCACTCAGCAAAGCATGGTGTCAGCAGCAACAATTTCTGCTGATGGAGGAACTTCAGTGAGAAGAATCATAACAAAAGCCTTTCTGGTTTAGAAACACATTGCTCAGATTCCTACTGCCTTTAAGGGCTGTGACTAGATCATCATTTTTACCTTCTGTACCATTTGAGTACAGAAACTGCCTGCACTAGGTTGTCCTGTTGGGCCACTTCTCTGCAGGTTCAATAGCTGTTGTACTGTTAAGGTCAGTCCACTTTTACAACCTGCAAATACATCAAGACCTATAAGGTGTGATAAACTAAGCTGGTCAGGCCGATAAGCTCTCCCACTGACCTTGACATTATTACAAGGATTTCTGTTTTGATTTTCTCTGTGTTCAGTAGAGCTCAGATTTGAGTATAGAAGAAAAATCTGCTCTCCAGTCATTAATATTTGCTCAGTATGTTTTAATCCATTCAGCTCGCTTTGCTTCTGAAGCTGCTGCTCAGCTGTGCTCAGTGAATCAGCTGTAGTTTCCTGCTCCCGAGGGGCTGGATTTCTGGGAGACATTAAGCAGTATCTGTTCGTTAAGCGGTATCTGTTCTGCAGAATACCTAAATCACACGAATGCAGAAGGGTAAATAGCATAATATTTAAAGGCACAATGATTGCGTATTGCATATTTCTGATTGCAGTTGGGCTGAGCTGGAAAATAGATTTAAAGAAATTTGGCATTTGGTCGGCAGCTTTGGAAAGAATAAAACCTGGAAGTTAATTGGGGAAAATGCCAGTTGCCAGTCAAGCCCTGGGCCTTCAGCCTGCGTTTGAGCTGAATGCTCCTGGGGTTGCATGCGTGCCCATCTCCTGAATCCCTTGCTATTTGCTTTTAATGCAGACTCCACATTCATTACAGACATCAGTGATTCATTTATTCAACCCCAGAAACTTGTGCGAGGCAATCAGTGCGGACAGATGACTTCATCCCGAGGAGTTTCAACGTGAGCACGGCTAAAATCAATGGGAAAGGCGCACTGGGCAGCGGGGCTGACCAGCGCGGCTACGGTGCGACCCAAAGCATRTTTTTCCATAGTGCCTTCAGCTCGGATCGAGCCCCTTTGTTCTAGCTGACCGGCTTTTCTTTGGAAGTGTGAAGCTCAGCATTTTCAGAGAAGTGTGAAATAAGAAGGGTAGAAAAAGGACTCGGAGCAGCGAGGTGGCTAATTGAAAAACGCTATTGGAGCTTTGCTTTCTGACAAAGAATCTGCCTTTTTTTTATGAATAAGTCACTTCAGTGGTTGGGTTTGATCTTGAGTTTTGAATGAGTCACGTTTGGGGCTTTTTTAATGGCGTTTTGATAAAAAAGAAGAAAAAAACTTCCTGTTGGTTGCCCTAATGTGCTTGTCTTTTTAAAATGTGGTTGCGATTGGCTCYGTGATTGCCTTTTTAAAAGCAAATGGGTAGAAAGCCAGAAGGGACTGTTAAGTGCAGGGGTATCCAGTGCATTATTTTAGTGTATCTCTATCTTCCAAGTGAGCTGTCTCGAACCTGGCAGCTATGGGAATGGCCAAGATTTTTACTCTTATCTTTGTTTTGCTTGGATAGCTGAAATCTGCTTTTGTGGTGGCTGCATATGGTCTTCCCTGAGGTCTTATTGATGGAACTGCGTAGGTCATTGATGATTTAGGAGCCACAAGGGCACTCACAAAACATAAAGTTGCTTGCAAGCGCGACAGCTCTATAAGCTACAGCCCAGGGAAGAGATGTTATCCTCTTATTCCGTAGCTTATCTAGCCTGCTGGAGCTATCTTGTGTTTTTTGCATTGCTTTTGTGAAGCCTTGTTTGTCTGGAAAGATCTTTGTCCCTTCTGTCAAAGCACTGGATAGGGCACGTTCTGCATGTGGCTTCGGGGGCAGCACCGCTGGACATGTGGATGGGGGACCAGGTAGGGTGGAAGTGACAGTAACAGGGAGCAAATGTCTTAGCTCCTTCTGTTCTATGCCTCGCATTATGGAAAATGAAATATAACACTTCTGACAGGTTGATGAGCTAATTTGGGTCTTGGAGCACCACRGGTAGGCAGGTGAGCTGCAAAGAGGCAAGACAAGAGTTTAAGTTCTGCAGTCTTTGGAGCTTCTAAGATTTTTTTGAAAAATGATATTTTATGCTGCTTGATAACCAGAAGACAGCAGGAAATCTTAAATCTGGAGCGTCAGTAATTTGAAATAGGAACTTTTTAACTTTTGGGTTTCTGTAATATGGTGCCTCAGTGTGCATGGTTCTTGCATAACAGAGGGCAATGTTTCAGGTGTGCTTCTTAGCATCTCAAAAATACGACTCAAGAGTCTTTGCAGAAACATCTGGAAAAGCCCCACGAGGGAAGGCTGTGATTTGTCTGAGCACAAAGATCCGTTCACTGAAGAGATTCAGAAATTCCGACAGGAAACAGCTCCGTTCCCCAGCTGCCGCTTAGCGTGGCCGCTACCTGGTGCAAAACTGAGCTCCGTGCCTTGTCTTCCAAGCATCTACGCAGCCCCACACTTGGTTAGTAAAAGTTCCAGGTGGACCTTTTGGAGAGGCTTTTATCCCTCTCCTGCCCGCTGCCGTCCTGCTGCTGGAGCAGCTCTTCTCTGTGTTTTCAGCAGCCAATATTTCACTCAGCTGCATGAAGATGCCTGTGCTGGGAGGGTTCGATACCCCACAGGCTTGAACTCGTGCTGTCAGTGCAGCTGCAACCCTGATGAAAACCCTCTGTCTCCAAGAGCAGCTGCAGCGTAAAGGTCAGAGAAGAGCTCTGGACACCCAGGAAAGAGAAGAGCTGCGAGTTCTGCATTATCTGATGCACAAATAAACAAAGTCAAATTTTCAGCCTGGCGTCAACACTGTAGCTAAAGCAGGAGCAGCATGGACCGTTCCCAGGGTCACGGTCCCGCAATCCTGTGGGTTGATAGGGATTGTGGACTGTGTCCAGCAGGACTGCGAGATTAGTTGTCCCCAGGACGCTCAGTGTTTTGCTGTCGTGTGGTGGCTTTAGAGGTTTGTTCAAGGTGGATACTGAAAGCTCTGTTCCTTTCTTGAGTTTCCACAGCCCATGCAGCCTGTTTTCCACATAGAGCTTCTGTGGACATGTTGGATGGGATTTCTTTGTGGCAACATCTCCGAGGTCGGAGCGGGCTGCCCGGGAAGAGGCTTGGCAGAGCTTTCAGAATGCTCCAAAACCTGTGTCGTTTCAACGTGAGCTTGGAAATACAGAGCCTGCCATTTGAGAGACGCTGGGAATGGAGACACAGGAGCTACATCTCAGGTGGAAGCTGTGAATGAGGAAATAACATGATTTTTTCTCCTTTTCCTTGAAGAGTAGAGACAAGCCCCTCTTTGCATGCGTGGAGGCAGTGTCCGAGATCTGCAGCGTATCGGGCACAGAGCGCCAGATTGTGTCTTCCCACCACAACGCTTAGGTTTAAATTGGGAAACATGGTCAGACCCGATAACATCTTACTTGAGAAAGAGAAGGAGTTTCTGGTAAGGTGCAATTGGGACCGTGCTCGGCGTGCGACAGCACCCCTGGCCCTGCAGTCCCCGCGGTGACACCGACTGTGCTCTGAGTTGCTCCCCGTTCAAAGGTGCTCAGGGCACCCTTGGCACCGAGGCTGGGAGGTGGCAGCGCTTCTGTCACGCAGTTAAACCATTCCATAAACCCTTCCATGTAGGGAAGGCAGAGGCAGGAAGGGCTCCTTCGTGTTTATTTTCTCCCTGGTTAAACATTTCTTATGTTGTCCTGCAATACCTGCACCAGTGCCATTCAGATTGGCTTTTAATAAGATTGAAGGATATTGGGGAACTGATATTTTTTTTCCAAAGAGTGTTTCTTGAAGAAAAGCAGGCCATGCCTTCCCAATTCTGGGATAGTTTCCAAAACCTGTTTAATCTTGTCAGTGGTATCAAGCTGCTGCTTGAGGAGGGGCCTGAGAGCTACGACATGATCAGCATCAATGATATTTCCAATATATCAATAAATAGCGGACAGATTATTGGAAAATTTTAATATTCTTCCCTTTTTGATGTGCTGGACAGGGATTCTCCTACGAGTGTGGGCAGAGCTGAGTTGTGTCCTTGGGGATACAGGAATTCATCCTTGTGCAGAGCTGCTCATAACGCTCACATTCACTAGTAACATTTAGATCCTAAGTTTTATCTAGAGTTTTATTGCTGTGGAAAGTGAACTGCCTTCACAGCTCTTATTTATCTCCATGAAGGCTGTGCTGCTTTGGAAGACACTTTATTTAACATGAAAAAACTCCTTAATATTCGAAAATGAAAAAAATTGCTGCATCTGCTGTGCTGCAAGAGGAGGCGACCGGCAAAGCGCGAAGGATTTATAAGCACAGTGCTGCAAAATGAGAGATTATGCCTTAAATAGAGGGTGTTTCTTAATCTGGCCATTTGATTTGTTTTCTTAATCTAAAAATGTATTAACAAAATTCATGTGTTCTCCACCGCGTTTGACATCAGGCAGCGACTTAGCAATATTCCGACTTTCCAGTTCTGCTATAACCACTTCTTAAAAATGATTGGGGGAATTGCTGACCCTGTGCAAAGTTGTCCCAGCAGCCCGTTCCTTCATTGCTCTTGTAAAACCCATTTAGTTAAGGCTTGTTGTGAGAAAACGTGTCTGTGGCACTGCTCTACAGCAAAAACAAGGCAGTATGTGGGCGATAGCACGGGGATGTTCTTTGAGTGTTCCCAGCAGCCTCATTCATAGCTCCTTTTCCAGGTGCCCTAGGGAAAAGGGAATCCCTCTTCCCCCCAAAAGTTCCCTAACGAACATTTTATTTTTGCATCTCTGTTCCTTAGCTAGTGCAATACGTGGTTGAGACTGCGTGGGTTGCAGACGTACAGCCGTCTTTTTTAGAATTGCTTCTTTTCCCCTTGGGCAATTTGAAATTCCAACCAGAGTTGGGAGCTAATTTTAGTTTCTTCTTCAGCGACCAGGAGCGACGGGCGCTCGGCGTCTGTAGCCGCTTGTCCTTTGTAGCCTGTGCGTGACCCAGATTTTGTGCTGCAGCGCCCTGCAGACTGTTACCGAGGGGTTAACAGAAGGCCTGTGAGTCCGTGGGGTTTGTTTAAAAATCAGCATTACATTGCAGTGAATTAAAAGCCTGTAAAATTGTTACGGGACCAAAACACGGCGCTTGATTGCTGGGAAGAGGGGGAATATTTCACATAAACAAAGCTGGAGATGCCCCAGGAGGAAATTCTGCATTCTCCCAACCTCCTTTTGCATCCCGGGTCCCAGAACCTGTGCAGTGATGTACTGTGTGCCTTGGAGCACTCCTTGGAGGTGCCTTGGAGCACTTGTGTCTTCCAAAGGTAGAAGGAGAATGCGGAATGGTCTCCTCTCCTGAGACCTCTTTTCCATGCACTTCTCTATGCTCTTGAGATCCATGACTTCTTTGTGGCATTCTCAGCTTGAATTTGGCATATACTAGCTGTTTTTTCCTCAGTTTTCTGCAATTTTTCTCCCTGATAGAGCTGCTTGAGACACCGTTCCAGTGTAGACAAGTCATTGAAAATTCAATTACCCAGACATATAGTCTTTCCCCAAATAATGTCCCATAATTATGGCCTGTGGACATCTATATCCTCAGTCATAGTGAGAGAAAAGTTAATAGGAAAAATGTTGATAAACAGAAAAAGACATTTGTGAAGTCCTTGGAGCTAAACAGGGCCTGCCTGATCCCGGGGACAAACTGGGATCTGATATTATATATATTAGACTGAAGGGTGGTGCAGGGTAGTGAGGGAAGATGATACCTCTGCTTTTGCTTCTGCTTAAAAATGTGCTTAGAAGTCTTTTCTTGGGTTATTTTACATTACAAAAAAAATGATCTCCTTAACCCTAATGACCTTCCAAACCTAGACTAATTTAGGATGGCAGATGTTTGCCTTCAAAGTGCTCTTTCTAGATCAGTGTGGCCAGCAGCCTTACATTTCTGCATTCAAACAGTACGATGCAGATAGATTGCTGCGAGAAAAGGGAAAAAATCAGGGGATGCTCTGGGCGCCACCAGGCACAACTCTATTGATTTAGGAGGAAATCCCAAGGAGGAAATAGTCCTTGTCAAGTGATTATTTGAAGTTATGGCTGTGCTACCCTTGCAGTTGTCCATAAATTACCCTGCCAGCCGTTGGCATCTGCTGGTGTCACAGAGCTGTAGGTCATCCTGTGCGTAGCGTTCAGGGCGATGCCTGAGTGACTAAGCCGCCACGCAGGCAGGGAGGAAGAACTCGGCAGGGCGAGGAAGACGAATGGTGSCCAGGGCAGGGGCATAAAGGCCGTCCAGCACGAGAGGAGGATGAGGGACGGAGCACAGGGCGGGAGGAAGCAACACCTGGGCTCTGGRCAACAGGTATTGAAGGACCACAGTATTGGGGTCAAAGAGGTCCTGGCCAAAAAGGAAGGTCCCCAACTGATACCATCAGGAGGAAAGGTTTGATTTTGCTTAGAGTCAGTAGGGAAAGATGTGACTTTTCCTTTCCAGCTCTAAGTAAGCAAAGATGGACCGAAGTATAGCACCCAATCCAGAAGATGTGCAAGGATTTCTTTCTTTAYTATTATTGGTTTTTTTCTTTTACAGAAAAGGCCACAGATGGCTCTCTGCAAAGTGAAGACTGGACCCTTAACATGGAGATCTGTGACATTATCAATGAGACAGAAGAAGGGTATGTGCTGGTTCAGCAAACTCTGAAAGGTTCATGAGCACCTTCGTCTGACCAGCTGCTCTCAGCATGCGAGGAGGTGCCGTGAGTTTGGGAGGCAGATGCTCATAATTCAAATGCAGTTTACAGAGTGCATGCAGGTTGCTCCGTTTTCCTGCTCGTAACTCATTCCAGAAAAAAAAAATATTGTGTGGTGCAGCATTTTCTGTGGTTGACATGAAAAACATGTGCTAAGCATCCTGTTCAAGGGGGTGCCAAGTCTCTGCTTCTAGGGCTCTTGTTTTTGGCAGGTGTGTGTCTTCCCAGTGCTGCAATGCTATTCATTTCAGGTAATAGAGAGCTTCTCTGCTGCATCTCCTGCATGAGCACCGGCAAAGCTCTGCTRCTTGCAGTTTGCAGGAGAGCTGATCACTGCTGTTATGCCCTGGGCCTTTTTCTGAGTGACTGTCAATCTTTCCTACTTGATCAACATCCTGCCATTTCAGAGGCCTCGGGCATTGCTCTGGCCTTGAATCCTATGATATCWTGTCTTCTCACATAATTCTACACAGCCCTAGTCTGGTCCTTGTCAAGTTATCTGAAGTTAACACACATGCTTCTGTCCAGCTGGAAACAGTAATGTAGGATTTACCTTTTCCTGCAGTCTGACATGTGGAAAGAGTGTCTGAACTGTCTTTAAAATGGTCTGTTTCTCCCGCAGTCCAAAGGATGCCATTCGAGCACTGAAGAAGAGGCTGAATGGAAACAAAAATTACAGAGAGGTCATGCTGGCTCTGACGGTGAGTGGGGGCAGGCTGGAATGTCTCAAAAGGGCAGGTCCCTTTTCTTTTGTCCTTGCCCTTTCCTGGCACTCTTGCGTGTACACACCCTTTGCTTTAACAGCCACTGCTCTGTCCGTTTCTTCCTCCAGTCGCCTCTTCWCTTCCTTAGGAGAGTTGCTGGGAGCTTTTCATAGCATTGTAATGACTAGATTATTTTTTGGTTTGGGGGGGCTCTTATCCATCCTGAGTACTGGTTTGAGGAAAGGTAAATTAGCCCAGATGGGATTGTGTACCCCCTGGATCCTTTCCTCTACTCTCATCTACCTGTACCCAGACATTTCTCCACTCCAAGGCAACACCTGCAGACCTACCTGCAAGTGAGGAGGATGAACTTGACGTAGATTTAGCTTCATAGGTAACTGCTGCACAATTTCCCTTGTGAATGGGTCTGTGTAGGAGACTCGCATTAATGTATGCTGATCTAATTTCACCCAGCAAAGCCTCAATTATACTGAGCTCTGCTAGGGAGTGAGATAATTTGCAAGTGACCTTTCCTACTGACGACTTTAGCGAGGGCTTTCCTGGGTATTGCAGCACTCCAGAAAACGCAGGGTCGGGCAGGCTCTGCCCTGCAGCAGAGAGGGATGAGTCGCCCCAACTAGATGGAGTTACATGCAGTGGGTAGGTGATCTGTATGGTTCTTTCAGAGAGCCCTTGTTGCATCTCCCTGATGAAGCGTGACTGTCCTTTCAGTCTTACTGCCGTTTCCTATCCTGGATTGTCATTTTGACAGATTACCAGGGACCAAACCATGAGATTATCCATTGTTCAAGAAAAAGGGGAATTCATCAGGAATGAGCCCATGTCATCATGGCTGATGAAAGTAGTTGAACTAGGAGAGTAATTACAAACTCCTCAGATACAGAGCTTCAGTGGTTATTAGCTGTGGCTGCAAGGAGAGGTGACGCAGTAGATTTATCTCCATGCTAATCGTGTTCTTCAGAGAAAAATCAACAGCTGGTCTTCCATGGCAATTGAATGGCAAGTGGAAGGTGCCTCCAGCGAGGCTGCAGGGGGAAAATGTGTCAAAGTATAACCTGTCAGAGCATTCCCAAGGGAGTGTTTTGAATGAGTGATGATCATTCACCTGCATTCCCAGCTCTAAAACACGGCTTGTAGCTCAGAGCAACCTGCTCCAGCTGTGTTCTAGGTCTATAGGAAATGGTGGAAGGCTACGACCTGTAGCTTTCTCACTGTGACTGGAGGTCTGCTCTCTTACCTGCTCCTGATGAGATGCTCTGTCTATTTAGTTGTTCAAGGGCGCAGATTGGAAAGCTCTGCTTTGAAGAACAAACTTTKTATTGCTTTGCTTTGAAAATAGGCACAAGTAGATCACACAAGCACCCCATTTATTACTGGACTGTGAGGTACATCTAAATATGTCTATAGAGAAGGCATATATTTGATAACACTGGGAAGAAAAGAAGAATTGAGAGTGTAAGACAAAATTCTCCGCTGTCTTCTCTCCCTCTCAGCAGATTTCTAACAAAAACCCAAATCAGAAACCAGCTACATGGGCGCTGTGTGTGCAATCAAGCTTCGCACCAACAATGCCTGTTCTTTTGTGTGTGTGTAGGTGTTGGAGACCTGTGTGAAGAACTGTGGCCATCGCTTTCATGTCTTAGTGGCAAACCGTGACTTCATAGATGGTGTGCTGGTGAAAATCATCTCGCCCAAGAATAACCCCCCCACTATTGTACAGGATAAAGTTCTAGCGCTGATTCAGGTACCCAGCTTGTCTCTGCTTCCACGTGTTGCTGTCTGAAATAAGGCCTGTCTGCTTCAGTGCTATGCATTGCTAAACGCGCTGTCATTGAAAAATGTAGTGAGTTTTTAATATGTAAAAACAAACAGTATATCCAGATCGATGGGGAAGAGCAGGCTCATGCAGGCCCAGCAGTTTTATCCAGGGAGAAACGTCTGGATTATACTTAAGATGGGTGTCGCTTTGCTAAAAGAGAGGGCTTTTAAAAAGATAAGTGGGTGGTTTTGCAGTTTGGCTGTCAAATCTAGAGGCTGGAGACGTGCTCTCTTTGCAGCTCTGTGATGGGCATGTCATTCGAGGCCACGAAAATTTTAGAGGAAAATCATGCTTTTGCTGTCAAATGAAAATCTCCTACCTCTCTGTGTCTGTTTCTTTGACTGTAAAATGGAGCCATTTCCCTCCTTTCCGAAGTATCCAGAGTTCCCCTTAAAGAAAAGGGTCACCTAGGAGTTTAAAAGTTTGTGATGTCCCTTCTGGGATAACTCTGCACCAAAAGTGCCCTGTCATGTGCTTGTCCGCAGAGGGGAAGTGCAGACCTGGGCCTGTCTGGCATTTCTTCTTCTATGCAGCATAACAATAAACACCACATTAGCTCCACAAACCATTAGCAACACACGAGGAAACGTTGGTGCCTGCCTGGAGGAAATTTAACAGTTTTAGGGAGCTTTATCACTAAGGCYCTGGTTAGTTGCATACATCAGAGACTAAAAGATACTGCGTAGTTAAAATTATATAAACCTGCTGCAGTGTTTCTAGTGGCAGGGTGTTTACAAGCGTGTGATGTAACTTGCAAAATATATTTCTTATTTTTGTGGCAAATTTCTAGTTTCTAGTTGTTTATTTGTTATGTGAATACATTGTTAAAGCATAACTATGCAAGTAAGTGCATTGTTAAAGCATAACTATGCAAGTAAGTAATTGCTTAACAGGAAATAGGCTGGGAGGGAACCTAGGTGGGCAACTCTTATGGGACCCCTTAATTCCTGGTCTCTGCTCTCTAGGCATTGTTTTAAAAATAATGCAATGTTAACGAAATTATTCGAAGTAATTCTTGTGCATCGGGGTGAGCCCGTGGGTGTCTTGTCTGCTTGGGTGGGAGAGCTGGATATGTGCGATGACAGGGTGATGATATTAAATGTTGTCCTATAAAGAGAAATTGTGTATTTTTATACTGTTTGCTTTGCTACAGTATTTTAGAGGATGTTGGATATGCGGAGACCTGGACTTGAGTGGATTCCCAAGCACTAATGGAACTAAAAGGAAACAGTGTTTGTAATATTACCAAAAAGCCACAGTCATTGCCCCAGTGTATTTAAACAGAGCTTTATCTGAACAGACTTCGTGCCGCAGAGCTAAAAGCCTCATTTTGTTTGGGTACTAAATGCCTCTTGGTATAAACAGTCTGGGAATTATGAAAGTTGCCTGTGGGTGGGTTCCTTTGGTGTCTCATTAGCTGGAGGTGCAAGGGGACTTTGCTTTCCAGATTGCCTGACGAGTTRGGAGCAGTGATTGCAGCCACTCATCTCGGGTGCCCCATGGACATGCACACCCAGAAGATCCCCTGTGTCCTGACCACCCTGCTCAGCTCAGACTTTGCTTCTAGAGCTCCCTGCRATTGGAGTTAACCGTGTTCCGGAGGGCTGATCTCTTCTCAGCTCTGCTCCACAAACGTTAGCTTACATTTATCCTCTTCTGTAGGCTTTTTACAACATGATATCAGAGAATTAATAAGTACAGAAATGAGAGGATTAATAGCACAAAGTTAGAAACACGGGGAAAAAAAGGCTGTTCAAACAGCATCTGTTTTCAGCCATATAGCTCCTGCACCCCTGGGACTTCCCATGGCAAGGGTAGATAAAGCTTCCATGCAATTTCTTATCYAGAGGCTCGACTGTTTTGAGATGTTGGACATCTCACTTTTTCAGCCCAGCTCCCAGTATAATAGTGAATTAGCATATGGAACATAGGAGCTCTCCTTGCTGCTTCCCCTTGCTGAGAGGCCTTGCGGATGCAGAGCTGCTGAAATAGCCTCAGAGTTCACCCCGTTTCCCTGCCCTGCAGCTGAGCACTGGCAGCAAAGGGCAGATTTTTAGTGACCTGCCCAATTTTTTCGAGAGTGCATGTGTTAAAAAAACGTCTGACACTGGAAAAAAGTATATCCTGTGATGCTCACTGGTTTAGGGGGCCGATTTGTAATGATGTTTGGTTAACTTGTTTGCGGGTTGAAGTGCCCAGTGGGATTTAGATGTCAGCATCTTTTACCATCTACTTTTGGTAGTCTGGCCTAAGGATTGAGAAGATCTGATCTTAGGCTAAGCTGTGTCCCATGCTTCTTTGGACAATGGGAAGCCCCCTAATAAGCTCTCCATGTAGCATCCAAATGGTTGATGCAGATAATTTATTCTAAAACAGTTGAGAAGCAAACCCAAAATTCTTAGCTTGCAACTAATGGGTGGTATTCTAGGCACACAGGGCAGGAAATGCTGTCTCCTCACACTGAATAGGAGTAGAARTCTAAATATTAATTATTTCTTATTTTATTTTGCTATCCTTGGTTTCCCTCCTCTCAAATGTTGAAAGGTGGTTAAAGATAGCTTTTAAAGTAAAACCAGTCAAAGAACTAGTCTAAAAATGGTGATTAAATGAATTTAAGTTCGGAGCCCACACACACTGCTCTCAGTAGTTCTCTGACACAGTGATAATCCAATTCACATGTGTGGGGGCTTGAGGAGGATATTTTGTTTTTAACTGAGTCATAATATTTCATTTCTTCCCTCTCTTAAATTTTTAATTCCTTGGCTAATTTCCAGCAAAAGTGACAGGCAGGAGCAGCTTTCAAGCCACTCTGTTCCTAGAAGCTTCCTGAGCACAAGGAGGCTGGCTAGAGAAGGGAAACACTTCGTACTGCCACCAAGGGAAAAACTCAAGTGTGGACTGAAGTCTTTTCAGACCCCAGAGAATTCACGCAGGAGAGATATTATGAGTGTGCTGGCTGTGGAAATTCTCTTTTTCAACTTGTTCTTTCTATCACACCAGGGGTCCAAACGCTGGATATGCATTGTAAGAATCCAGGCTTCATTAGTTCTGCTGCTCATGGGACTGCATGTTTCACAATCTAAGAACCTTACAAGCGACCCTTTTAAATGTGTTTGATCCAAATAAAATACTGAAGGGAGCTTGGCATCTATGGTTTTTTTCTTCAGCAATAAATGAATATATTTCATAAAATAACCTAAGATTGTTGCATGACCTGTTGAGTTTTGCTGAGATCAATTTAATCTTTCAAACAAAYGTTTTTGTTTTCCCATGGGTTCATTGGCTACAGAATCTGCAAGAAAAGATCAGCAGATGCAATCAGGGCTAAGAAAAAGAGGTAGGAGGAGGCTTTAACTTGCAGTTGCAGATGCTGATGCTACCAGGGCTATACAGCCCTCATCTGTGTTATATTCATATAAAATGTGCATGTGTTTGTCTTAATTTTTGGATCTTTTAAACCAGATCTGTGAAACACACGAAAGTTAGGATGTTAGGATAGTTAGGATGATAGATAACGAAAGTTAGGATAACTTTGTAGTTAGTCTCTGAGGTCAGGATGGAGCAGAAACTTTTTTGGGAAGATTTATGGATAATCCCTTATGTTTTGCAGGCTTGGGCTGATGCTTTTCGAAGTAGTCCCGATTTAACCGGAGTCGTGCATATTTATGAAGAACTCAAGAGGAAAGGCATAGAGTTTCCCATGGCAGATCTTGATGCTCTGTCTCCAATACACACACCACAGAGGGTAAGCTGCAGCTTTGCAATTCCAGGAGCCTTTTCYGGAGACATGTACATGGTTAGGTAATGCTTAGGTAAATACTCCTTCTCCTGCTCTTTCTCTGAGTTTGACTTGTTAAACTTGCAACGAACATTCTTAGCCCTAGTGGAACTTTTTAACAGCGAAAGAGAGTGGAGGAAAAGCAAAATGCAGCTGCATTTGACAGGCTGGTGAGCTAATGGATTTTCCTCTCTCAAGTCAAGAATCAATTTGAAAAGAGCAGGGAGTTTGGAGGAGGYTTGTACCCTTGTCTTGTGTTACAAATCCACCAAACAAATGCATCTAATTTGCTCAGGAAGAGTCCAGCAGGATATTATTGAGAATTGCTTCTTTTTCCTGGGAGTAGAGTTGGTCCTATTAGCCTAAGTCTGAGCATAGGCCTGCCTGTCTCTTAAAGGCATATAGAATCTGAATCTCCCACTGATCCCATGATAGCAGGAGGTATTTTACTCCTTTGAAAAGAAAACTGACAAAAGTGATGTTTGGAAGTAGCTTAATGATCACAGGTGTTCCGATTATTCACTCTGAAAATCCAAGTTAATGAAGTTTTCAAGTGGTAAATACAAGTGATCAAAGACTGAAAGATTACAATTCTTGTGTCAAGATTAATTAAGTCCAGTGTTTATGCATCACATCATGCTTTTCGGTAAGCACGCAACCTAATTCCTAGTTAATATTGTTTATAATTACTTACGCTTGGCTCCAGTTTTTATTTTGCTTCTTACTTTTCCTGTAAAGGTAATTTTAGCTTAAACACGTGTGGGCTGGGTTGGAAGATAAGGGCACATATTGTTGTAGTGCTCTGTTTGTGGGCTGGCCTGCCAGCCTGTTCTTGTAACTACATTGACCTTTTCCATGAGGTGCAATTATGTTCTATATTTGAACATATTTGGCCTGAGGTTGCTGACAAAGCAAGTGCTGTCACCATTCAGCTTTTGAACTCCTGTCTTTCTGATGTGACAGAGTGTTCCTGAAGTTGATCCTGCAGCAAATATGCACAATTCACAGTCCCAGCAGAGGATGAACACCAGTTCTTACTCTTCACCTTCTCCGACAGCATATTCTGCTCCTCAGGCCCCAGCTCTGCACGTGACTGGTCCCATCACTGCTAATTCTGAACAGGTACTGGGATGATGGCTCTGCTGAGTGAGGTTCTTTCAGTAGATCAAGTTAGAAAGCAGTTTTCAGAGGAACTTCAAATTTATCTCTTCTGGAGCTGGATATGTCTTAGGCCTGTTCCTGCTCAGTAATCACTCCTCCTATTTTAGTATAAAATCTACTTTTTAGATRTGTATGTATGGCCTAATGGTAACAGTTTTGAAACTTCCCAATCTGGTGCGTTAATGCACCTGGCAGTTGCCCGGCAGGTAAAGAGTTATTCCATTTCTTTCTGATGAGTTCAGCTTGCAAACCCAAGCAAACACTGTGATACAGGATCTTATTTTCTCTATGCAAAAATAATTTCAGAGTCAAAGATCCTATTCAGAAGTTCCTTCAGCTTTCCCTGTGTTTGAGTGAGGCACACGAGGTGCACTGAACTGAGGTCTGGTTTACATTGCTATTTTCAGTTGCTTCCCCATCCATATGAGCATAGCACATCTCTGTTTGTCATGGTAATGAACAGTCCTTCAAAACTCTTTGTTTTTATGCTACTTTTTCTAAAATTCTCTCCTGGCTAAGACTTTTATCCATTTTATTTTTTCCACTGGAATATCTGGAGCTTCACATATCAAGTCAGACAGAACGAGAAGTATCATTAGGCCAGTTCAAGAAAATAATCTGCTTAAAGCCAAAAAATGAGGGAGTATTTTGGTATCTTTTTTTATACCAATTTAGATTGCCCGGCTGCGCAGCGAGCTGGATATTGTTCGTGGGAATACAAAAGTGATGTCTGAAATGCTGACAGAAATGGTTCCTGGACAAGAAGATTCCTCAGATCTTGAATTACTCCAGGTAATGGTTTCTTAGTAAGTCTGTTTCTGATGCTTTCTGTGCTCGAGTCTTGGGATTTTTTAGTTTTTGCTGGAGTTCAGTTCCTTGAATTTTACATAGTGCTGTGTTGATCATCCAGCGGGGAGTACAGGCTCCCACAGCACTACGTTTGGAGGAAGACTGGGAATTGCGCTGTGCAATGCATCAGGTTTTGAAATCCATCCAAGAATTACTCTCTCCCATGCAGCAGCATCGTGCATTTCAGAGCCATCATGGCAACTGATGAGAGGCTTTGCAATAAAGAGCCTTTCAGTTACTGCCCATTGGGGTTGGACTGATCGAAACAAAAGAAGCTTCCAAGAAACCGAGTTGGACCGAAACAGTGCAGAGCAATTCGCTTGAATTCAGAAATGACCATGAACATCTTGAGAGCATAACCTTTACAGCACAGCTTTCAGGTGGAAGGACTTGACCATGAAGTGGARTGACAGAACTGATGCTTTATTCCAACTCATTCCCTTCTTTGACTGATGCATTCTAAATCCAGATCACAAAGCTGGGGAGAAACAATTTTTGATGACAAAGGATGGTTAGTCATTTGGAAGCTGTGAGCCCCATACTCGTATGCAAGAACTCCTTGCTTAGAGGTTTATATAGTCAACCCCCTTAAATAATTCCTGACATTTTCCCCAACAATCAAATGTAAACAGCTTGCTAGAGAGCCAACTCTGAGCAGAATAGATAGGTACTGTCAGCCCTCTCGGAATGGCAGCAAACAAACCTCTGAAATGTCACAATCTGCTTCTAAAGTGATGGGATCAAAACTGACATTGGAGAACACATTCCTCAAGCTGTTAAGGCAGCTGGATTGCACTAGGTGAAATTTATCCAGAGCTTAGGATGTCAGACCAAGCAAGGAAAACAAACACATTTTTGCTTTCATCCCGAAGGTTGTGTACCAACAAGTCATCCTAGTTTAGTGCTGAATTTTTGCTCTGAAGTGGAGCTAGGGGGTGGAAGATGACAGAGGGACATGCTTTAGATGAAATGTCAGTGCTTATTGAAGTATAACTGTGGGCCTAATCAGGCGCCATGCCATATGTCACGTTTCTCCTTGTAGTTCCTCCCCAACATACCAGTTTTGACCTTTGGTCTTGAGGCCTTTCAGACCAACAGGAACGAAGAATTCCACCAAATAATGATGATGGAAGAGATGTCCTGGAAGCACAAGAGCTCCTTATGTAGACAACCTAAGCCCAGATTTCTTGATATGAGTGACTTCTAAAATAAATCCCATTCTTTTGTATTCTTTAAAGTTTTCTTCTGACACGCCCCACTGCCTTTGCAGTCCTTTGTCTGTGGACTTGCTTGGCTGAAGGGAGCATTTCCGTGCATAGTTCAGTACTGAACTGGGAGTGCTCATCTTTCCCTTCTCATACTCCCGCTCCTTGTTGCATGTTCACCCTCATCTTCTCAGTAGTTGGTAAGATTGATGTTCCCAATCCATCTCCTCCTGGTGTCTAGCACATCCTTGGCTGCCCGTGGTCGCCCTGGTGAACTTTCCTTTCTYGCCTTTCCCACAGCGGGCATCTTTTAGTTTTTGAGGATGATTACACGTTGTTTTTTCTTCTCGAAAGCTCTCCTCTGTAAAGCTGTTGTATTAAAAGGTTTACAAATCACTAAAATACAGATATTTAAAGTGCTCAAAATTAACAAAGAATGAGGACTTTCAAATGTAAAAAGACTCTCAAGGTTTTAGACCACTATCTCTTGAAGGGCATATTTGATTAGATGTGCTTTTGGGTGACMTTTAGTCAGCCAAAGATAGACCTGTCTTAGTGTTTCTCAGTTGGGGGACACGTTTGGCTGTGAGCAGAGCTGAGCTAGATCTCCTTATTGCCAGCAGCTTATCAGGACGCGTGTGCACACTGTGTTTTTCCTAGGAGCTGAACCGAACCTGTAGAGCTATGCAGCAGCGAATTGTGGAGCTTATCTCACGAGTGTCCAACGAAGAAGTCACGGAGGAACTTCTGCATGTGAATGATGATTTAAATAACGTCTTCCTCAGATATGAAAGGTGGGACACCTTTTACGTCAACTAGTAACTAGTTTTCACATAAGTGTTRAAAAGATCAGTTGGCAGAATCGGCCACCCGGGCCAACAGCCCAGCATAACAAAATGTAGAGCAACCAAACCGCAGAGGCTCTCACAAAGTCTTCATGTGGTGTCTGACAGTAAATTTCAAGTTTCGGTTCTAATACTAAGATTGTTTTTATCATAGCCACTAGGTTTTGTAGGGCACATCTGTAAAATGCAGAGCACTGTTGTAGAAAGCTCTGGGAAGCGGCTGAGAGGTGAGTCTGTGAGCCCTGCTGTGCGGTGCTTGAGCCTGAAAGCAGTGTAGTTTCAGCCCTGCTTTCTTTCTCAGGCTCTGCACAAATATTCCTGCTGCTTCCTGGCGTGGGGAGGCTCCTCTGAGCTCTCTCTGTCCTCTGATCTCCGAGCTTTCCAGTTSCAGCACTGGTGCACGGGAAGCTGGCTGAGGAGGACATGACCTTAGTACGCAGAAAGGTTTTGTTTTTAAGGAGCATTTACAATCTCGGAGGAGTCCAGCAGAGCTGAGACTTTGGAGAGCTGCTCTGTGGGGATCGTCCCCAGGGGTGGGACTTGGGTCACAGGACGTTGGACGCGTTAGACAAAGGCGCCGTCAGCCCCATCTGCTGCAGTAGGTGACACGTGATGCCGCCGTCTTGGGAAAGTTTAATCTTCTCCTTAATCACAGGCCTGGGGAGGGAAGCACTAAAGAGCACCCTTTGTTCCTTGCTGTTGGAGCAGGGCTTTGTTTCTAAAGCCCTTTAAAAATAAATTAGCCTTCAGATCTCTGAATCTGTCACTGCAAAGCCTGGGGAGAAGAATCAGTGGTCTCGATTTCATTTTTGATTTGGTCCTTCAGAGAAAGTTGGGGCAAACTTTATAACAAATGCTGACTTGCTGTCTGAAACGGTATGTCCTGTTCAAGGGTATGATTCTACAAGTTGCAGAGGGAATCTGACACTGAGGCTCTGSCTGGTCACACTTAATAGTTTTTTCCCCTTGTCTTCACCTGCAACTTTTGCAGGGCATCTGCAACTTAATAAAGCTAAGCCTTATACACCTAAAAACGAACTTGAACAATATTAGCAGGCTTAGAGTTGTGGAATAGCTGTGCTGGTCTGAGTGCTTCCCTAAATTTCAATTCCTCCTGCCTTATTCCTTAAGTTTCAAGTTCATCACACTTGTTTCTAGCACATCTACTAAACCATAAGCCTTCTGGTGGGATATTTGAGGTGGGAGGTGTCTAATATTTCCAGCTAGGAGAGCTRGATTTCCAGTAGTACTAGACACCCACAGGTTTCTAAATTGAAATTTGGGCTTAAATTTATTTTTGCAGCCTTTTAAATCTGCAGTTTCCTCTGTTAATTTAAGAAAAAAAATGTGCTTGAAATTCCCTATTGTGTTTTGTCCAGCTGGAGAAAACCCACAGGATAATACAAGTATTTTGGTTTCGTACTGAATAGAGAGTGAGTTTTGCATGAGGAAAAATTCTAACGTACAGAAGTTCTGATCCCTGTGACAGCCTTTTGAAGGAAGTAGTTCCCTGTGATTTTTTTGAATTTATAAAAGCTAGGTTTAGGTTTGGGGCCCCAGATGCACAACTGGTTAGGGAAGAAATACAGAAGATACCAGATCTTGACTAACCAGACCTCTTCTCCTAAGAAATGTGGGATTTTAGACCAACATCATTATTTTGGGTGCTTGGAAAGTCCCAGGGTATTTGGACATGGGCTTTTACCATCTCTGAGCTGACCTAGAATATTTTAAGAGATGCATTTGCTAAGTCTTGTTTCTCTTGCCAGGTGTTGCCTGAGCAGAGCTGTGCTCGCGTGCATGTGGCTTCTAATTGACATTTATTGCAGCAAGGGGGAGCTGTTAAGTGGGACTAAGACTCACTGCGGCGCTCAGCTTCTTTAGCTGGAATATCCTTCCTGCCGCAGTTCGTCCTGGCCCTTGGCTAGCAGGATAGTCAATCAAGAAGCACTTCATGGATAAAACACAAACCCAACAATATATTTTTTGGTGCTGCATTATCGGATTGATCAGCCTAATACCCACTGTAGGCAAAAAGCAACTTCTGTAACACTATCCTCCCTTCATAATACCTTGGAATTAAAGCTTTTAAGGTTCCCTGGTGAACCAAGAAAAGGTAAGTTTAGTGGCAAGCATCACGTAACTTTGTTATAAATCTGTATTTTTCCTTGTTTATTGGTAGCCTTGTCAGTGTTTTTTTTAATATCTATACTTTTTAACAGATTTGAAAGATACAGGTCAGGACGTTCAACGCAAAATGCCAGCAATGGAGTAAGTGCCTACCTCTGTTATTTTATCAGCAGTTGCATCCACAGCTTCTCAGAAGTAATACAGTGCTGGGTCAGGTAGCATCTGTCCAGCACCATAACCTGCCTCTAGTGGCTTAGAGTAGATACGTAGCATATAAATATGTATGTATGAATGTGTATTCAGATGCACACTATATATATATATATGTATGTATGTCTATGTGTAATATTTTGTTTATATTTGAAAAAGCCACTAATGATTTTGTTTGATTTCCCCTAATTCTTGTTCACTACGTCTTACAATATAGTAGTTACGATTTATGTTCTCCATGCCATTCATAATTTTAGGGATTTCTGTCATCTCCTTTTTCAGTAGCCCCTTCCTAGGCYGAAGTGTTACAGCTCTAGTTGTTCCTTCTGTGAAGACTATTTTATAGTTTGATCTTCTGTCAGCCTTCATTGAATCTTTTTTTTTAAATTTTTTTTAAGTTCCCTCTCCTTTTTGTCAGGGAGAAGAATAGAGACAAGCAGAGTCTTTGCGAGCTGAGTGTGTGATGAATTCATACATGGCACTATGACATGTTCTATTCTGCTCTCCCAATTTTCTYTATTTACTTTGCCTGCCTCTTCTGCTGCAGTGCGATGCAAACTTCAGCACAGGCTCCRTGTTATAACTTTAATCACCACAAAAAAAAAAAAGTTTTGCTTCCGAAAATAGTTTATACCTAATGTGAAAAGCGGTAGCAAATTAAGTTTGACTTAAGTCTGATATTGATCCAGTGCTGAAAGAGGTGCAGAACTGGAGACATATTAGCCACATCTAAAGACATGTATGTAACGTTGAGGGGAGTTCCACTGTTGTGCTGAGTGGTTGAACTGAGCTAGCTGTGCAACCCATTAGGTTTCTTAGAYGCTCAGCCAAATGGACGATATATTTTTATTCTGCACTCAGCTCCCTATGATCTTAGTGACCAGGCCATTTGGCATTTTGCAAACAGACATTTTTAGGAAATACCCTTTATCTTTAGGTGTTGCATATTGCACTGCAGGAGAGAGCTCCGGCATGCATAACGAGCTGTGTTTTCTGTGTCCCAACAGGTCCTGAATGAAGTGACAGAAGATAACTTAATAGATTTGGGTCCTGGCTCTCCAGCTGTAGTGAGCCCAATGGTTGGAAACTCAGCACCTCCGTCTTCACTTTCTTCACAGCTCGCAGGGCTTGGTGAGCACTTGCTATAAGTACAACTGTCCATGAAGTCAGCTTGGTTAATGTCCTTGACGTTCTCACCTCTTTCAGCACTGCACCCATATCAGATCATTTAATTTGAAGCTGTTGCTTTTACAGTCAATAGCTGGAAGATATTGGTATGGACAAGACGAGGATCTGTTCCCAAAATTTTGGACCGTGTTAGTGAATAGTAAACATTTCAGGATGAAATTGGCAGCAGGTGAACCCCAGTTTCCGGATGTTGACTTCTTGGTCAGAAATACTTTATGCCGTGATGGTTAGCAACCCATCACCTCTTCTGGGGCAGAGGTAGAGAATTGTTCATAAATGATGCTCAGTGCATCATAAGTCTTAACTAGATGCTGTCTATATCTATCCTGTAGAGTTAATAACTTCTTGTTTAACCTATACAGTCATGAAAGAGGTGCTTGTGTGTGGTTTGCTGCTTCACTGTGTCGCTTCTTTTGCCTCTGTTTGCAGACTTGGGGACAAGCAGCGTCAGTGGCACCCTCAGCTCTCTACCCCACTGTAACCCCCGTGATGACTTTGACATGTTTGCACAGACAAGAGGCAGCTCCTTGGCCGAGCAGCGGAAGAAGTATGTTGGATTTATCTTTAGAGCTCTTTTGAATCATGGCATTACTGTTTTTATAGGGGCATAAACCTGAGACTTCTTTACTTCATTCCAGACTAAAAAGTTGTTCTGATGCATGTTTCCGTGCTTTTAATTTAGGCCTTGTGCTGTTGGGCTTTATTAGCATGAGCAGGCAGGGAAGTTCTTGCCACATTAGGGCTGACTGGCTGAGTAATTTCATTTGACTTCCTTGGTTAATGAGCTGACTGGAAACTCGGCAGTGAACTTGCCTTAATTTCTGCAGATGCTTCCTTTCAAAAAGGCATGTATTCCCATTTGCCTAGTCAATGCTTGAGATATAGGAGCAAAATGGGCCTTCACCTGAAGGTCACGGATATAGTTCTTTGGTGACTGAGTTACTGTCATCAGGGGTTTGGGAATGGAATTACCATCCAGTCGAACTCTCCCTACGGCCCAGCAGTGAAGCTCTCGGGCTGTGAGGGCAGTGTAGCTTGTCCGACTGCCACGCTCTCCCTAATTTGTTTATACRTGGAGGGCTTGAGTCTCTAGAGCTGCAAATCTGGCACTTTCAAGGGCATTAAATAGAGCCAATTATTTTAATGGAAAATAAATCCAGGCTCGTATTTAGAAATCCTTTGATCTGCCACAAGTGAGACTCATTAAAAAGACACTCTCAGGTATTTTTCATATATTATTTCTTGCCTCCCGGTTTCCAATTCAAGAGGATGTAGTGGCTACCAGCAATCAGAGTGTTCTCAGTATCTGTCTCAAACAAGAAATATTGAGTGGGTTAGCACAGACCTAAGCAGATTATCAAAAACTTATCACCCTTGTGTAGAGATCAGCTCTGAAAATCTGCTCCCAGCATATTGATTAGAATCTTCCATTTGCAACCATGAATACAGCTGTTTTTGCTGCCTCAGCTGTAATATCAGWGTTGAGAAGACATGCTGTCGTGTAGAGGGGTACATTACCGCCGGAGACTTCCGTCTGAGAGCCCTAAGGTGTAGTCAGAAAAGAGATGCAGCGAGGAGAGATCTAATGGAGGTCCCTCTGTCTCTTGTGCTAAATGAAGCACAAAACTAGTCTTCCCACACGGCACCTCTACCTCCTTCCGCGASCTAATAGAACAAGCAGCACACATCAGTCCATTGTTTCACAAGGGAGGATTGCTCCATCTTCCATGGATTGTACACACCATCAACGGAGCAAGAGCAGGGCAGTCAGGACGTGAGTGTGACTTGCTGAAATGCCTAGGTAGGAGCCTCTGGGTGCTGTGCTCGGCGCTTGGAGAAGCCAGCAGGCTGGGAGCAAAGGGCTTTCCTCCTGCCCCGCATGGGGCTGCTCCCAGGGCTTGGTGTTTGGGAAGGTTATGGCATCTGCTCCAGCTGATGGCTCCCCGCTGTGTTCAGAGGGAAAATGATGCTCTCACCTCTGTCACCTGACGACTTCATGTCCGTTATCGTTAGCATAAGAAGCTTTTTAAAAATCCAGCTTCCGTAAATAGGCAATGATTAACCAACCGAGTGCACTTTTTTTGGGCCCTTCACTGTAGTTGCTTAGTTACGCTAGCTCATAGTTACTGTTTGCGAACCTCCCTCCGCCTCCTCCCCACACACATCAAGTTCAGGATTCCAGATGTCATCATCAAAGCGCTGCCAAACTTGATCTCTAATCAGGCCTCTTTTCATACTCCCCTGCTAGCTCTTGGACATACTAGTGGTATCTCGTAACCTATTTGCTTACCTCTCTGGTAATGCCAGTCTTACTTTTTTTTTTCCTGTCTTTTTATAAACGTGCTTTTTTATCATGTCTTAAATTGATGGACACTCTTTATACAGACCAACTCCTCTGTTTGGAATGCACTTAATGCACTCTAAGGCTTGTCAGCAGGAAAAAAAGAAATCCTTTCCGATTTCAAAAGAAGTAAATCAGAGCAGCACGTGTTTTCTGCATGGGTGATGGCTGAACTTTTGTCCAGTTCTGTGGTTTGTTCCTGTGTTTCAGCGTGACCTATGAAGATCCACAAGCCGTCAAAGGACTAGCGTCTGCCCTGGACGTTCGGAAACAGAACACAGGAGGGGTAGGTCATTGCTCTGCATTTTGTTATCTGAAGTTGCGTGTGGAATCCAAGCTGGAGACAGCTGCTTAACTAAGACTTCTGTATTCAAGAGACATGCTAGTACTGGCTATTTTGAAACTATTATCTAGGAGCAAGTACTTGCTCAGTTATGATTTCTAAAGAGCTGCTGCTAAGAGCACCAACATAAAAGACTTCAAAGTCAGAGTGGGTACGTGCTCCTGTGCTCTCCTGTGCTCTCCCAGCCTGCGCAGGGGGTCAGCTGTGTGGCCATAGTCTTTACTGAAATGAATAAGTAGTGACCAGCCTTTGAGCACTGGTGTGCATTTGTTTGGTGTGTTTTGCCATATGAAATCTGTTCTGATTCTTCTGTTATGAAGTTGTTACAAATCTAGATGTTGTTCTAAGTATGTGGATGCATGGGCAAGTTACAGCAAGGGGAGTGATACAGGCTTCTGCGGCTGCCCGCGCCTGGCCATAGCTGCCCTTGGGTGCAACCTGTTCCTGGGGTTCCCTGCTACTTCGTGTGGGCAAAAGAAGCACCTGAGCCRTCACCTTGGAGCAGCTGACACTAGAAACCTGTCAAAGAGGGAGAGCTTGGCCAGCTTTGCACATGTAGGAGATGGTAGAAGTGGAAAGACTTTGCAGATCATCCCCCACTCCCTTTTTACCACCCAGCTTTTAAAAATTCTCCTGTTCTTTTGTACTCATCTGTTGTAACCCATGCAAATATTTATATGACTATATGAATATATGACTGAGCAAGTTCAGACACTCCTCCCAGTCTAATTTTGCTCTGTAGTGACCACTAGGGAGCATGGGAGAGCCTGTGTGGGATGCACACTGTGTCCTCCATGGAGAATTGCCTCCCCACCGCTTGGCTGCCCCCGGCCTAGTTCTTTCCTRTGTTGAAGTGGGAAGGCTGTGGGCAACAGGCATGGCCAGCAGCCTGTGCTCTGAGCATGAGGATGAGTGTGCAGAGCCAGCTGGGGTCACAGCTGCCCGCCTGCATTGGCCGCAGTTCACTAACAACAGGGCATCAGCAGTGGTTTCTTATGGAGCATCTCCTGCCCCRCCGCTCTGTCTGCTCAATCCTGTCCCTGGTATCCTGGGGGGAAAAAAAGGGGTCATTTGTAACCCATGTCAGCCCTGGGACCAGYTTCCAGGGTGGCCCTGCAGGTGCTCATGGCAACTCCTAAGGGAAGGGGAGGCTTGGAGAGCTGGGAGCAGAACATTAGGATGGTGAGACAGGAGCTGGGGAAGCCAGCGCTGCAGCCCAGGCGCCCTGTGTCCGGGAGCTGCYGCACTCTGTTATTGGGAGGACCTTGCAAAGGGTTTGAGGTGCTGGTCTTTGTTCCTAGCCAAGCAAAGCACGCACTYAAGGGGCTCACATTCAGCTGCTTGTCAAGGGGGCTGTATTCCCTTGGTGGTTTTGGGGTTGTGTCCTTAGCTATTAACACTTTTATTCTCGGCCAGTTCTGCTTGGGGCACCCATGGGATGTGTCATTCACACCAGTGTCGCTGCTGCCCTGCCTGAGGTGTTGTCATTTCAAAGGGCTGTGTCTAAGCTAATCGGATGGGTCAAAGTATTTTGGAGCAGACACTTTATGGAGTGTGGAACTTTGGGCTCTGAGATGTTGGAGCTCAGACTTTCAGCCTCTATTCAAAGGTCCTCATGACTGTGTCGTGCAATCAGAAGAGCTTGTTTTGAAATGCAATCTCTCAGTAATTGGTAAATAATACCTCTTATCCAGTGTCGTGAGGCTCGTGGGTGTCTCTTCTTAAAGGAAATAAAGATTAAGCTCTCCTAAAGTTACCAGTCCCAGCATGTGTGGGAAAAAAAAATCTGGCACTGCTCAGTAAATGAAAGACAGGCGTTAATTTGGGTAGAGAGCTAATTTAAGAACAGCCCCGGGGAGGAGCCAAAAGCTTTGCAACACATTCTTCACACACTTCTTGTTCCAGCACAGTTGTCCAGTGGTAAAATTCAGCACATCCAACGTTTCTAATGTAGTCGTTCTCAAAAAGGTCTGCAGAGAGAAGGCTGGTCACGTGGCACGAGCTGCCTTTTAATGTGCTTTAGCAGCTGGAAAGAAGGCAAGCTAAAAATACATCGTTTTCTTAATATTGCTTTTCCATGTTGGGAATTGCTTTTGTTGCGACAGAGAAGTTGCATGAGCACTGCTGGGAGGAGAGGTGTCCAAGAAACAATTCTCTAACCTTGCGCAGATAGCAGATAAAGCTGGGGTGATTTCCCTTTTTTTTTGCCCAGCACAGGTAGTGCAGTGAGCCATGAGGTATCACAGCTGATTCTCCAGTATCTGCTGTGATGGGGACAGGAGAGGTGTCCCACCTAAAATGGGTGTTTGGAGCGAGGAGCTTGAACACACAAGTAGCTCTATGGAGCCAGCCTGGTTCTGGTCAGCAAGCTGGGACTGAGCAGGCGCCGCYGGAGCTACAGAGCTGACCCTGCAGCACGGTCCCAGCTCCAGGGCATGGTGAGAAGCTCAAGAAACCATCTTGAGAGCTTCAGTGCTGCCTGCGACTTGCACAAACCACCGCATTGTCAGCAGTCCTGACCCGCAGCGCGCTGCGAGACGGGCACCGTGACGGGTGCCAGCCGCTCAGCAGCCTCTGATAACTTCCCCTCCTGCTCCACGGCAGCATTAAAGCTGTCGTGTTGTCACAGGAGCACAGAGTGGCTGAGGTTGGAAGGGACACATTTCCCAGGGCCCTGTCCACGTTACTGTTAAGGTTTGAGGCAGAGTTCGGGAGTTTGGCTGTTGAGATCGAGCAGGTAAGTAAAGGAGGCTGCAAACTGCAGCTTTATAAAGAAGCAAAATTCCACTGTGCCTTGTAGAAGGGCTTCTAGTGAAGTCTGGCTGTTTTTAGCAACTTGTGCACTTACACTTCCTCTTCTTTTAAGAAGATGACAAACATTAGCCTCACTTCTTATCAGTACGTTTTTTTTTAAGAAGAGTATGGAGGCAGTGCTAAAATTCTGTAAACTGTCTATACAAAGTGAAGTGGCCGGGGTGAAGCCTGTTTATCCATGGAGATTGTCAAGAGGCAGCAAATGGGGATGTGGCTGTTGCCAGAAGCTGCTCCATGTGTGTGTGAATGTGTGTATGTGTATTTGCAGTTTTTAACTTGCTGCTGTTGTATTACATTTATCATGGGTGTTGCTCTGGTTTCTCTCTTTATGGACCTTTCTGTTCTCAACACAGAGGAGAGGTAAAGGTGGGAACTCAGACATGGAGCCCATAGACAAGTGGCTAATTACACAAGGAATGGTGAGGACTTCACCAGTGAAGCGATTCCTGCTGACCCCAGTCCTTTTTTACCTAGAATAACCACCCTGCATTCACCTCTCATCCCACCCTACTGAACCACCCCAAATCAGACAGTACAAGGAGTTTCTTTCCCACCAACCTCATTATTGGGACAAAGAGAAAGATTTATGCCAGTTCCTGGTTACTGGTTTACAAAGGCCTGTAACCAAATGAATCATTTGCAGGAGTCCAGATCCTTGAGAACAAACCTGGGGGTCCTTTTGGTTCCTTATACTGTCTTGATTTCCTTATGCAGTATCCACTTTTCGAGGGATAAACACAAGTCTCACSTATCTTTTCCATAAAGAGGACACTTTCTAGATGCCTTTAAACCAGCCCCTTCTGGCAATGCATAACTTCATGATCTAGAAGAAACGTGGAGGGCGCAGGATCATATGTGGTTGGATTGAGTAGTGGAAGGTTGCTTCTATATGAAAAGAAAAGGACGAGAGAACTCCTAGCAAGACTGACATTTTCCACCTCATGCCAGCATTAGAATTCAGACTCCTAGGGGTATAGTTGTGTTTAGACTGCAAGAATTGAATTCCTATGCTGAGAGATGCCAGTGGTTTGCTAAAATTCAAGCTGTTGGAGATCACTGGGGTTTTCTGCGCATTTTGACCTTGTTTGAAGTCGTCGCTCAACAACATGCCTGCAGAGGAAAATTCAGAAGTTTGTCTCAAGTGCAGAAGTCTGCAGGAGGTAGCAAATAGCCTTAAAAGCAAGTTCTAGACCAGTTTTGTTTCTTGGACTTTATAGTCCATCATTTTAGGTGTTTGAAAATAGTATCAGTAGTGTGACTTAGCTGTACAAAGTCCTAAAAGTCCTTCCAAAAAGATGTTGGACTTATACAACATCTCTAAACTTACAATGTTTCTTGAAAAAGAGAGAAAAAAAGAAAAAAAAAAAAGTGTGTTCCATAATCCCTTATTGCTTGGGGCAAATTTACAGTGTGGGGACTGGATGTCAGGAACCTGTGGAACGGGAATGCTGCTAGGGAGCACCTTGAGATTCCCACATCTCCCAGTACTTGGAGAGAGAAACCTATCCCAAAGGTAAGATTGAAAAAATCCAGAGCTTAAGATATCAGAGTGCACCGACTCTGTCAAACGCTTTTCATTTATGCTAGATTTCRATCTAACCCAGACTGTTTCAGAGGCCCAGCTTGTGAATCTATTAAAGAATACGCCTGCTGCATGCACAGTAATTGGATATGTGCATATATATATATATATATATCTTTATGTATGTAATCATACCTGCCTGCTTATTCAAGCACCCAGAAGCAGCTCTGTACCTGTTAGCACACGCAGGGAAATGCAGCTGCAGCTCCAGCRTTTCATTTCAGCAGGGTTTTATTTCTGCAGAGACCCACAGCTCGTAACACGGGAGTGAAGGAGCTGCAAGAGGAGCGGCGCCTGCTTGGCCGCCTCCGTGGCTCCGTTGCAGCCAGGGACATCCTGCACCACTGCTGGATGCTCATCCGTAATGAATAATCCAGTGATGGAGTTAGTTTCTCTGCTTTGCCTTGCCCCTGTTTACAAGAGCAGGGAGGCATGAAATTGGCACCCCTGCCGTTCGCACCATTCACGCCAGCGCTTTATTAAAAAAGCACAAACAATATTCGCTCGTTGCCTTGTGCTTATTCGGCCTGGAAAAAGGATACTGCAGCGTTCACGGAGGCATACGGATTTGGGGAGGGAAGGGGGTCCGGCCAATTGCTGCTCTCACAAGCCTGCCCCCCTCCTTTGTATGCTAAATAAGAGAGAGAAATACCTAAAACGAAACCAAACTAATCCTTAACTCTACGTCTCTCTTAACTGGCTGTAGTTCTTAACCGTATTCATTAATATAACTTTGTAGCCCGTGCAATGTGAGTGGAATAACTGTCATCCCAGGTATGAACTTGATGCTGAAATTCCTTGGTACCTTTTTGTGCTTCTAAGACGAGAGGGGAGAGAGGGGTGAGCTGGCGCTGTGCCCGTACAACAGGAAGACACCTGATACTCCCCAGCTTTCTTGCTCTCACAAAAGCCCACCAAAGAGCTGTYCACATCCCCTGTGACCCGATACTCCTGCAAACCACAGTACTTTTAAGGTTAGGGTTGAGTTCCTCCCGCTCCCTTGCCTTGCGTCTCRGTTTACCGACGGGCTTTGCAGAGCAAGGCGCGTTCGGGGCTCAGTTCGTGCCCTCCGTGTGAATTTGGCAGCCTCGTTCCTGGTTCAGCTTAACCTGCAGTTCAGTTTTGTTAGCAGTGTGATGACAGGGCTGTGGAGAAATAAGCTACACCTGTGTCTACCCCAGCAATGCCTACAGAACTAATAGAGACRTAATCATAGCCACAGAAAACGCTCCTGGTTCCAGTGTGAGTTACTGCACTTAGAGAAGTTGTATAGGCTATTGCAGGAAATGATATGTTTGCATTGTAAGGTCTGAGTCCTTGCTAGCAACTTGAGTCACGCAGGTGCCACATAAAGGTCTCTACCGGCATCTCTTAGTCACAGGCTTTAACATCAGGCGACCGCATTTTAGTGCAGGTGGTTGCACTACCCCTTGTCGTGGATTCGAGCAGTCGTAGAGGGTTGTGTGGWTATATTCCTTGGCTAAAACAATCCGTTGTTCTGCTCACATGCCAGTTAGATATTTGTTATGAAAGTGGGAGGCAGATGTGCTTAGTTCACCATGTCAGGAGAGACGTTATTTGGGATGGCAGCAGGAAAAATGAAGCAGAATTCACGTAAGATGCTAGGAGCAGTATTTCTGCCTTGCATTCTGACTGCCACCAACCTGCTGGCCAACGAGCAGATTCTTTTCCRTAGTAAAGATTAAACGAAGCCTTTGTTGAGATGTTGTTAATTAGGAACAGAGCGGCATGCCGCCATGTCTGCCTCCAATAAAGAGAGATAGGATCTAAGATGTGGAAATGGCTTGGGTAACTCGAGACTATTGAAATACGTCATCTTCTTGGAGACTAAGGGACTCGAATTGTGGACAAACCGAGAAAGAAGCGTTTGAAGATCTTGTTTCTTCGTGTRGTAGGACCTCTTCCCTTTCCAAGGGCAAGCAGGCGTGTTTCCTTCTTCTGAAGGCCACATGGGTTTCGTTATCCATYAAGTCGTTGCGTTTTATGGAGCACTCTACAGGCACAAGTCTAACAGGCCGCGTGAATGCAGGTTTTCGCTGTCTGGACTTGCCTACGAGATCCAGATTAGCTGGTTGTTGTCCGGGCACATCAAGCTGTGTTGGGGAACGTGCTGCACCTGAGCTCTTGCCTTCCCCATCTATGTGATGGGTAAACAGAGTTACAAGTAATCAAGCAGCTAATTAAATCCTTGCATGTGAAGTCAGATGTGTGCTAATATTGAGGCCAGGAAGCTATTTCAAGATCACAGCAGCCTTAAATAGATTATAGGTCTGTAGTAAGAAGCTGGAGGGGAGAGCGTGCGTCTTGGAGCTCTAATTCTGCTGCCACAGGAACGACAGACGTTTTTTCCCTATTGCTAAATAAGAGGGAAAGTGGATAGTAGCCAGCCAAGTATTGGTGTCAGCTTCGTTAAACATCTAGAAAGAAGTGAATTAACTAAGCTACCACAAGGCAGTGTTCTAGCAACAATTAGCAKGGACCTTGTTAAACGTTTTAAGAACATTAATGAGCTCACCTAGAGACCTGAATTGTCATTTCATACCTGCTTCTTTTCCAGAGGGATCATTTTTAATAGAAATAAAATGTGATAATAATAACCTCAAACTGACTTTTTAAGGGTAGAATATTGGATTTTATGAGGAAATCCATTGGCAATACCTTTTTGGCTTTTGACTGCTAGCAAAAACACCGACGGCATCTCATGGAGATAATATGAATGTGAGTTGCAGGTTCCTGTGGGCTTGGTGGGACTGAAAGCTCGCCTTTGTTCTCCTAGCCAGCCTTTCCCATTTCCCTTTCAGGACCTTGAGGATCCCAGTGGTAAGATTTTCCAAAGACTGAAAAAAGAAAAAAAAACCACACACACAAAAAAAGAGAAATTTTGAATGAGCACTTCATCTTCTAATTAAAACTAGTTATTTTAAGTGCTCTAAAATATTTTATGACTTAATTTCCACATGCTAAGTGTACAGACCTTTTAAAAAAAAAAAAAGAAATCACAATATCGTTATAAAAACAGCTCTTTCTGCCAACACGGACTATCAGGGGAGCTGTCGTGCCAAGACTGAGAGGCTTCACTAGACCGTGTGTGCTTGCATAATCAAAGAATTAGCAAGAATCTGTCCCATTCTGGAGCCATTTCCATTTAGCCTGTGGCTGCCACCGCTGTTTGTTCTCAGGAATTGTTGCCTTTTTTTTTTTTTTTAATGTGTAAACTAGCTAATTTATTTTTGCATTGCTTCTGTTGTGCTTCAGGGAATTAATCTTGACAAAACTGCCCTCTGCATTTAGGGCTTCTGGAAAGGGAAAGACTTGCCAAGTACACAACTCGCTGGCAAGAAAGTAAAATCCTGTGTGTGGTCAGTCCCCAATTAAACGTAACTAGTGCAATGTTATACTTAAAACGTTTTAAAACATCTAGTTACACTTGAAAGCACTTTTTTTTCCCCCTTTTCATTCGTGAACAAATCAAACCTGATACATTCAATGTGGGTTTTATAGGCAGAATGGGGCGGAGAGTCTGAGGAAACTAAATTGGCAGCTTGAGCGTGGAAGGAGCAACGGATGCAAATCCTCAGCCCTTCCATAAGCACACAGAAAGTGCTGGAAAAAGGGGGGAACGTCTTTAAAGGTCAGCTCTGGATAACAAATAGCTCACAAGCTCCAATGTTTATCTTACACCTCTTAGTACTTCTTATATATGACCTGCAAGAAGTGTTCTTGCATTTCTGAGGTTTTTATTTATTTGTTATATAAAGCAAGTCTGTCTGGAAATAAAAGTGCTTTCTTTAGATTTATTTTTTTTTTAGCCCTACAAAACAGAGCAGCTTAGACTCCTGAACTGCTGCAATGTTTTAGAGGGCTCCATTACTTGCCAGGGCATCTGTAGAGTTTTCAGGATAAGCAACACTTGAATTCCTGCTCCTCCTAATAGGGACTGCAGGAGCATTGCCCTTTTTAGAGCAGCTGCATTTATCCACAGAAAAGCAAAATAACCCCCTTTCTTGCTCGTTCCTCCATGCATGCTTTCTCATACAGGCTTCAAGGAAGCAGGTACTTTCTGAGCTGCTTCCAAACCACCAGCTCTGAAGGCTGCACTTCCCAATGCATCAGTTACMACGTGCAATGTTAAGTAACATAGGAGTGAGACAGCCATTGAACCTTCAGCAGTAGATTTTAGATAGCCGTAGGCTGAATAAGCCCATTGTTTTGTGTCTCTGTGAGCCCAAAGTCGTTAAATTAACGAGTCAGTTCAACGCGATGCAGCTTGTCCCCGGGAACAGRCGTGTGGGAAGGTGCTCGCAGAGCCTCCTCCTGCTAACAGCGCCCCGGCCAGCTCGCAGCAGCTCCAGTGCACTGCATCAGCACTTCACGTGCACCATTCAGCTCGTCATTACTCAGGAAAAAGGAATTTATCCCCAATCTAGGCCCTTCTGGGCTAAGRGAGCTGAGCAGCCCATGCAGCACCTCCCTGGGAGAGAGGTCCTGCAGTTYCCCCTTCCTTTAGATAAACCCTCCTTTTGTAGCCTCCTGGCACCACCAGCTTAACCTCAGCAGCCTTTGCCTCGAGCAGAGGGTTAAGTGACATCTTTAGAGCCAAGGGCCCCTGGATGAGAAGAAAACAGTTTTGTGGAGGTCAGTGAACGCCCCGCAGCCCACACTACTGCCTCCATAGCTCAGCATCCTTGTGTCCTCCTCTACTACAGTCCCTGGGGAACTTGGTCACCTCCTCTTCCTGGGAGATGATCTGTAGAGGTCCCTTCCAACCTTAAATATTCTGAAATATTCTGAAATATTCTGAAATATTCTGAAATATTCTGAGAGAGCTCAGGCAAAACTCCAGACAACCTCTGACACCTTTTCCTCCTAGAAAAGCTTCCCTAGAGCTTTTTCAGCTCTGTCAAGCTCGCTCTGCCCCCAGTCCAGCAGCTCGGCTGCGGAGTGCTAGCCTGGGACCTGGATGCCTGACACTGTTTTCCAAGCTTTTCTCGGGCTGTCCTTACTCAACACATTATGGTGTTTTCCTGTTTACTTCTCCCGAAGCCCTCTGTTATGTTTAYGCCATGCAGTTGGTCCGGAAATTCTGCATTTACTATGTAGTAATTTCCCAGGGCAGGCCCCATGGGTGGCCCGGGGCRCTCGGGGCAGCAGTTACCCTTGGGCGCTCGACGTGCCGTAGCCGCTGTGCCCATCACCACTGCGCAGCTGAACGTGGGCAAAACTCTGGTGCCTTTTCCCTGGCCTCCTTGCCAAGGGCTCCAAGGCTTTGGAGTGGGAGCCGAGCGGAGCTCCAGCACTCCGTTAATCCCCTCCTTCCTATCCCAGCTGCACAAAACCAGCTCTTGATGCTGAAAACCCCTCTAGCTGCCACCTCCGGACGTTCTCCTCGGAGCCGCTGCCACCCGCGCGGCTCGGCCGCCCCTGCCGCAAGCGGTCACCTCCGGCAGAGACCCAGGCCTTGCCAAGGCCCTGGCACCGCGGCGGGAGGAGGCTCTGGAAGGGAACACAACCGCGTGTCTTGGGCACCCAACACCTTCGGAGAAAAAGCACTTCGCCTCTATGGACTGGAGACTTTGAGCCCCTCTTTTTGCTAACCCCTCATCGTGGCTAATACCCATAAAAAAAAAAAAAAAAAACCTATAAATTTAACATTTCAAAACCTAACTGATATCCAGTATTCTACCCTTAAGAGCTTTTCACGATCAAGATTAGAATCATCAGTCCATCTTGATGGTTTTAATATGTGGTCGGAAAGTTACCCGTCTTACACTGGCATCCAGTCACGTCATTCCCCATAATCTTTCTCTTGGTTTTGTTAGCCTTGTTGTTCATAATTTCCTTTCCGCATGTTTCTTTATTTGAAATGCTGTTTATATTTTGTTGCCTTTTTCTTTCCAGCACATCTTACATCTTTGTTTTTGTTTTGTTTTGAATCTTATTTCTGGCGTTTTCCATCGCTCTGTGGCCACGATTGTGGATGTGTTTTGGTTTTTGCCTGCCTTGCTGTTCTCTCGCTGCACTCCCTAGATCCCTGTTGCACAGTCCTCTGTCATGGATGACATTGAGGAGTGGCTCGGTACCGACTTGGTGAGACTCTTTATATTTTCATTTCTTCCATGGACAATAGCATTTTGTATGGATAACTTCCAAGGCGCTGCTCAAGTTACTGGTGCTTCTCTGTGGTTAACGGGGAGGCAGTGAAACTTTTGAATCCTGCAGCTGATTTCCCTTAGAGCAAAATACAGAAATATGTGGAGATAGGGTTGTGTTCAGCAATACAATCAAAACATTTTTTTTCTCAGCTATTTTATTTTCACTGCTCCATTTTACCATCACGTAAGTGCATGCATTGCAGAAATGTCCTGTTTCTGATTCCCATATAGGAAAGCATTTAAACATGTGCTGGAGTTTACCGGTCTTCTCCACRGGACATTAAGCACATGCTTAAAGCTGCATTAGTTTTGACAGGGTCTAAGTACCTGCTCAATTTTAGGCATGCTTTTAAGAGCATGCAGTAGCAGGACTTAGATTCCTTTCAAACTGAGATGGGTCTGTTCAGACCAGCAATCGGGAAATTTTGACGTGTAATAATAATGTTTATAAAATTTATGACAACATCACTTCAACATTTGTAAATTAGTTTCTCCTTAGATTGTTATCTGGCAAATATTAAACAAACAAAGAAAGCCAAAGACTTCTAACTGAGAGGAGCTCTTTGGTTCAATMTGGGGTTTATTTTGCTGTACCTATACACGCTCATTTAAGCAGCACAACAGCCAGTATGCATTTATTTAGGTCTGTTTTTAATGTAAATACCTGACTCAAATTAACCAGGTGTATTTTGAGGAGGGGTGGTGGGTTGCATTTCAAACTGCTCTTTTAAACACAGTGTTAGTGAATCCAAGGGTTTCTCCGTGGTCACCACATCTGCAAAGTGCAGCTCCTTGCATTGCTTCTTATACCTGCAGAGATCTCTCACAGGAACCTCCCTGCTCCTTAGGCCTCCTCCAGCCTTTTGCTCTTGCCCCTTGAACCTCCTGCAGATCCCTGCTTCCCAGATGCTGGGATAACTGCAGACACCCTCCAAATTGTCACTCCCCAGTTCAGGCCCCAAAGGAGCTGTTTGCGTGGAAAGGAAGAGGCTCTTGCTCTCAAAAGCCTTTTAAATATATTAATAAACCCCAGCTTTCAGTGTTTACGTTTGGTAGATTGCCTCTCTAATAAAACATCACTGGTTTTCAGCAGCAGGCAGTAAGTGCAGTAAATGTAACATATCCTCTCTGCTTAAATAGTAAATTTTTGCTATCACCATTTAAATTAATTTAACAGGGAAATGTGACAGAGAAAATCTTACGCAGAGACAGTCAAGGTAGTTTTGTACACGTGCTACAGCTTAGATAGCACTGTTCAAAACTAGCAAAGCACCAAAGTGCAGGGCAGGCCCCTGAAGAAGCCTGGGTGTCACCTGCATCCCAGCCGTGGCTGCACTGAGTTTCCTTTCCCTGGTACCTGGATGCCCCATCATAACCATTCGTGGACAAACGTACCCTCCAAGGAAGTCTGACTTGGATTTTTTAGTGTTCTCCCTGGATTCCCCTATGGTCCTGTTCTGGTAAAGGTTCATTTCAGCTCCCTGCTTCCCAGCTGGACCAGTTACAGCTTAGGGTAGCTAAACGTTATTTTTTTTCGCCTTATCCTTTTTGGAGCAATCCAGAGCAAACAGTACCTGTGCTTGGGGTGCTGTGGCTGCTGTGTGTGCCTCTGGAAACTGCAGTACAGTGGAAAGCTATTAGGTGCTGGGTGATGTATAATTCCCAGGCATTAAACACCCTTGTGAGGCCAGTCACTGTGCTCCCAGTCTCCCAGTAGAGAAGCCAGGACATGCCAAAATAGGTTCAGCTTGAGACTTTTAAGCAACGTTATAGTCCATTTTTAACATCCTGACGGGATGACTATTATGCCACCTCCTTGGACTAAATTTAATCTCCATATTAGGGAACTGCTGTGAATTCACATGTGGCAATGCACACAGCTGGGAGAAACGCAGYGACCCTGTGGCATCCCAGCCCTTGTATCCCACGGACATATGCTAACTGCCTATGTGCTTCTTGCCTCCGGCCACAGTCCTGTCTTTTTAAAGGACTGTGTGACAGAAAAGCACCTCCAGCGCTTGTCCCCTCGCTCTGCCGTTCAGGGAAATGTCAGTCACCGTTGGCATCCTGACATAGCACCTGTGTGATTTCTCTAGGTCACCTTGCTCAAATGGTCACTGCGTAAAAACGGGTGATGGAAACTGTCCAGTTGCTTTCAATGTGTGTAGAGGATAATAGAGAAGTGCACACATGCACTGCGTGTTCACATGTGCCCTTTTGTTCCAATTGCAGAAAGGAGAAGAACTGGAAGAAGGAGTGACCAGTGAAGGTGAGCAGAGGCACCAGGGCTGGGAGCTGTTCCCAGGCTTGTGTGCAGGCCGAGTTACGATCCCTGCTGAGATGCTCCCTGCTCCCAGGCTGATGCTCCACACCAAATGCTTCTGCACTTGCAGAGGGAAGAGAGTATTTCAGCTCTCAATGTTGGTATTCAATGTGTTAGSAGTCCTCCTGGCTCTGTGTGCTTTCTTGCCCTCTTCCCTGGGCTGTGCAGCGTGTTTGTGCCAAGAGGAGCCCGCACCCGGGCTGCTCAGCCCTTTGGAATGACGTTTCCCTGCTCCTCTCCCAGCCGATGGGGTAGTGTGGGCTTTGATATCTCTGCTGACTGAACTCGGGTATCTCAGGGGACATCCTGACCCTTTTCTGAGTCAGATGGTACACGTGTGTGTGCCTGAGCATGCAGCCCAGGCTGACACCAGGTGCTAGATTTTTAGACCCTGCTCACCTCTCTCCTTGGGGCTAAATGCACAGCGCCACTTCTTACGAGTCTTCCTTGTTTTTCCCTTGCAGAATTTGACAAGTTTTTAGAAGAACGAGCCAAAGCGGCGGAGATGGTGCCCAATCTACCGTCCCCTCCCCTGGAAGCCCCCACCCCTCCGACAAATCCTTCCGGCAGGAAAAAGCAAGAGCGCTCGGAGGATGCCCTCTTTGCACTGTGAACATCGCTCCCAGCTCCCGCTGATGCTCTGCAGAAGAATGTTGCTGTACGGCCACTTCGTCCTCCCACAGTACTTGGCTAACAACGCCCCTTTCCCCTCCTGGTTTCATAGATTGCTTCTCCTTCCCCCTCCCTTTTCCCTCTCAAACAATCCATCCCCACAAGCTGACTCTTTCTATTTGAGTCCACCACTATTCCTGCCAGACCACGATTCCCCAGCACTCGCTTAATCCCCTCCTTCCTACCCCAGCTGCACAAAACCAGCTCTTGATGCTGAAAACCCCTTTAGAATGCATGAGTACGTCACACTGTGTTGAAACAAAAGCCCAGAGGGGAGAGAGCAGCCTTGCCCTTCAATTTATATAGGGATCATCCTCTTCTGTAGGCAGGTCCTGCCAAGTAGACTGCTCTGTCGATCAGCATGTAATTGACTGAGCTGGAGCGTTCAGGAGGAGTGTGTCTTTATTTTTAGATAAAATGTTAATGTATTGGCTTTCGTGCCGGTTTCGACAGCAAGGAACAACTGTTCCCCTTTCAACATGTGCTTCACAAGTCAAAATCCTTTACTCTCCCACTCACACATCAACCCGTACCATATGGTGGTCGTTTCCCCCTACTTTGTGCAGCGCTTCATATTCCTAATCTCACAGGGTATTTTCTCCTTGTGTTTTATCTGGGCTTGCTCTAATTTGAAAGCAGTCTGTTGGCCGGGTCCGGGAGCTCTGGCAGTTGACAAGAATGAGAAGCACTGGGCTAAACGGATGCTGTAACACTAGTGCACGAAGCATTTTGCTCTTTGGGAGAGCATACTCACATGAGGATTTTTTCTAGTGTGTTTGCCTTTTAAAATAGCTAGATTATTTTGTCCTTACCTCAGATTCCTTCTTTAGTGACTGTACAGCTCAGCGTTTGTCTCGACGGTTGTAAATAGCATCTGTGCAAATGGATGGGACTGGCTGATGGACTGGGTGTGAGCTGAGGTTCCCGGATTCCTGCCGTGCCTGGCAGGATTCACATGCTCGTTCTTGGTCGTAGGTAGGAGAAAAAGGGACAAAACCTTCCCCGAGCTTGTTTGAGAACCCTGAGGGAAAGGGCTCCCCATGCTGATGCGTGTTGGGCTCTCAAGTTGCTCCAGACGAGGAAGATGCAGCTTTAGCTGCCTTCATGGGCAGCGGTGCTTAGAATCAACTAGCGCGGCTTTTCCCTGCGCCAGCTCCCTGAGTGTTAGTTTGGAAAGGCTCACGTGAAAGTGATAGATGATTTTATCTGAACGCGGCTATCTCAGCTCGCAGCAGACTCCCCGGGTGCCGGGTGCTTTGTGGCCTCCCCCCAAGTGGCCGGTTGGCAGCGCGATGGTCTTTGAGTTCAGTTGAGTTCATCTTCGACCAAAAGCCTTGTTGGTGCAGGGTTTCCAGGCCGGGTGTCACTGTCCCTGCTCACCCTCTGGGCTGCCCTCCTTGCAGTTTCTCCCTGCACCTCTATGCAGCTGGCCCAGGCAGGGCTGTGCTGGCACCCACCTCTTTGCTGCTCCCTGCACAGAGTGGCTTGGCTTGCAGGTGGGCTGAGAAAACTTAGTGCAAGGGTGGAGGTGGCTGGAGAATGAAGCTGCCTGTTCTCCCCGTCCTCAGCTGAGGTTCTGCCGCATGAGTCTGCAGGGGCTTCTCCCTCTTTCATCTCCGTGGGTCATGCAAGGGCGAGGACAGTCTTGGAAGCCAGGTTGGTTGCAGGCGTTTGCAGCCGCCCTCGTGCCCTGTGCTCTCCCTGCTGAGCAACTTAAGCCCATTGCTCCGGAGCYGCTTGCCAGACCCCCCCGGCAGCTCCTGCCACCCCTGCAGCACATCCCTGCATCCCTGCAGCACATCCCACGTGGCCGCGGGTTCCCGGGAAACCTGGGGAGCTTCTGCGGCAGCGCTGGCTTTACTGCTGCCCACGATCGCCCGGGCAGCCTCGCCAGCGCGGGGCGAGCTCTGGGTGTTCCTGCCAGTGCAGAAGGCTCCGTGGGCGCCTGAAGTGCGCGTTTTCTCCCCTAAATCCTTGCCCCTGGGAACGGCCGCATCAGGTGACTCTAAGCGCGTTAATCCAGCCTCGCTGCCAAGCCCCGAGGGATAATCGCCTTGCTCAAGCGCGGCGGGTTCTGTCAGATGATGCTGAGTGGCAGGAGGCGGCTGGGGCGGCCGCCTGCAGAGCCCCCTGCCCRCACATTTACTGCCCCGCTCCCCCTGCCCGCCGGCAAAGCAACCCCSCCGTCTGCCCTGCTGAGCCTGGCCTGCGTCTGCTGCGCTTTGTAAAGAGCCTGGGCCTCTGCGGAGGCTTTTGCTGCTGTTTGACTCTTCCCTGGACTGGCGCGGGAGRTGGGATGCTCCGAGAGGGCTGCCTGGAGAGGGGCAGTGCTGGGATAAATCCGAGCCCGCTCCCGCACTCGTACCCTCAGTCATTGGCGCTGGGGAGATTCCCACCTTGGAGGAGAGGGTTAAACCCCCCTGCTGCCCCCCAGGTCCAAACCAGCCTCTCCTCCGGCCCCTCGGAGCGCTGAGCTCCGCGGTGCTGCAGTGGGGTAGATTTGGGGGCCCCGAGGGGCGCCGAGCGTGCGGCAGAACCCGCCTTTACCAAACCTCAGCGCTGCAGCAGAGCCCCCCGCTATCCTGTATCAGGATCTCTCCTCTTCCCCATCCTGCCGTGCTCTGCAAAAGGGAAGGGCTTTTTCCGTGGCGAAAGCCTCACCTCCCCATCTGCCCCTCCTCAGCTTTCGCTGTGAACGCCCCTGGGCAAGCGGGCAGGGAACCAGCGTGGCTCCACGCTTGGGAAAAGAGGGATGGAGCGGCGCTCTCAACCGCTTTCCCTAAGAAATAACATCCCAAAGCTTTTAGGCCTCTTAGGAATCACAGCTTGATGCTCAATGACACTAAATTATTATTGGGATCCACTGTAAGTTCTAATAATACCCTGTCCCAGCTTAAAATATTTATTTTGTCGATATATTTTCATTCCAGTATGTTTTTTTTTAACCTCTCCTGTTAACCCTTCGTGTGCTGAGATGTAAGAAATGAATGGTTTCTATTTAAATATATAGATATCCGGGTTTTTTTTTAATTGTTGCCTGTAGATTTCAGCTGCATCTCCGGCAGGTATAGTAGATCACAATGTGCTGTACAGACATCTAGCATGTTTAGTACCTAGGCAAGGCTCAGAGGAGAAGAGCTCATAAAAACACATGGTTTTTTCTTCATGGGAACAGCGTAGGGATGAGGAATGGTCCRTAGAGGGACCCTCAGGTGGCCTCCAGCCTCCCTTTGCCCCCCGACCATCCCAGCCTCCGTCTCTGAAACCTGCTGCTCGGCTCTCGCGTCCGCAGGGTCGTTTTGGCCCTTGCAGACAGAAGGGTTTTGGTCGGGGTCTGTGTCTCGGGGGGTGCTGCGGTGTGTTTTTATGGAATAACCTGGAGTGTTTCCGAGCGGAGGACCCTGCGGTGGCGAGATGTTTCCCTCCAGTGGCAGAAGCCCGGGCGCAGCCACCCATCCCGGAGCGCTTCCTGCGTGTCCCGACAGCTCCTGGAGCCCTTCCCATGTGTCCCAGTGGCTCCCGGAGGCCTTCCCACGTGTCCCGGCAGCTCGCACCKCTTTCCAGCGCCAGGAATGGGCGGCCGGGTGGTTCCAGGGGCTCCTCCAGCCCTGCCCGGCCACTGCAGCCTCCGCACATCCAACCTGGAACAACACTCGGACAGTTATTTTTATGGAAATAACAAGGCAGGCAACAGGCGAGCGGCTTCGGAGCCTTCCTGGGGTAACCCCTGAGCTGCGGGTGRCTGCCGCTGCCATCGGAGCAGATCGGCGCCTGTCCCCGGGCTCCCGGCCCCGGTGTCACCGCACGGGTCCCGCTCTGTGTTTTTATGAGCCCCAGCTCCTYATTCCATACGTGTCGTTACGAGCTGCTCTTAACCCTACACGTGTAACCTGTGTAAYAGCTTCTCTGTATATTACAGCTGTAGGCTTTCCAGATAAAAGTGGATAATATTTATTTACTGAAGATACTGGGTATTTTTTTGTTTGGGAAAAGGGGGTAGCAGGAGAAGGGGGATGTAACTATAAAGAGACCGACTATGTAAAGAGAAACGAACTGCAGAAAGGGCGAAGCAACCGGGCACTAGAACGTTGCTGTGTTCCCCTAGAAAGTGCTTACGTGAGGATGATACAACTGCATTAACCTGCCATTGTTTAACTCGTTCCAGAAATCATCTCTACTTCGGTTCCTGCATGTGAGATTCTCCAATAAATGCACTACTGGTGTGACCCGTGCGGTGCTCTCGCTCTGTCGTCGCCTCGCCCGGCCCCGCGGGCCGTGGATGTGCCCGGGCTGCAGCCTCCGTGTCCTCACCTAGCGCCRCTTCCCGGGTGGAAGATGCTCCCGTGTCTGTGCATGGGCCCTGCTCCTGCTGCCGCTGCCCGGGAGCTCATTCCCAGTGAAATCTCCCCATATTTCGCGGCCGGGATCGAGCGGGCAGGTTGTTGGCAGCTCGTGGCTCCAGGGTGACTCTGCTGGCCATGCGGGCTGCCCATGCCGGGCCCTTCGTGGTGGGGTTTGAGGGGCGAAGGAAGAGCTGGCGCCACAGATGTGCAGCCTGAAGCAGGAGGGTGCAGATCCACAGGCTGTGTTTGAAAAGGCTCCTTGGGGAGGAGGGTGCATGGATTGGCTGGGAGCCGTTTTCCGCCTCCGGGGAGCTGCTTATCAGCACATGCTCAACCCGGCTCTGCGCCGGCTCCCTGCACCATCCTGCCGTGCACGAGCGCTGCCCCACAGGGCAGAAATGGCACAAAATGGCACAGAATGGCACAAAATGGCACAAGATGTGCCAGGAGGACGCTGCCTTTCCGGGGGCTCAGCTCAAGCCCTGGCGTTTGGGTCCCGCTGCGCGTAGGGGGTGACAGCCCCGAGCCGGGACAGCGGGGACGGAGCCGCAGCTGGTGCAGGGAGAAGAGGCTTCCGACGCGCTCGCGGCACGGACTGATTAACGGCACGGCAATTAGCRCTGTGCTCTGCCGCGGCAAAGCAATGAGCAATGCACACGGATGCYGAGAGCCGGGAATGCTCCGTGTGCGCCCGGCCAGCCTGCCCGGCTGCGTCCGCGTCCAACGCCGCCGTCTCCGGGCCCGTTTGTTTTCCACTGCTTCCCCTGCGGTTTCCTCCCACCCTGCGCGCTCTGGAAAAGCCGTCTCAGCGGCTCCGGAGCGCCCACGTGGCCCGGGCGGCGGATCCCGCAGGAGCGACATGATGTAATGGGGCCGGGGCCGTGATGCAGGATCACTCCACCGCGGCCGCGGCGCCCATTGGCTGCGCGCGCTGGTTCTACCGGCCGGGATCGCCCTGCTCCGCGGCGCCGCTTCCCACCCCGCGGGCCGGCCATTGGCCACCAGATCCGTCCCTGCCCATGGGCGCACGGCAGCGTGGACGCACACGCGCCGCTTAACCCTTCTGCATCGGCCCAGCACCCCTGTTGTCGGCTTCAGTCCCCCGTCCCGCTGCAAAGCGCCGTGCGCGGGGCCCTGGGGTGCGTGTCYCCCCCGGGCTTAGGGGACAGATGGGGCGAGGGTCCCCATCCCTCGCTTGGTGCCGCTGTGGGAAACATCATGTTTCTGCACACGCGTCTCCCCCTGCCCCACATCACTGGGGGTTAAAGGTGGTGTCCCCATGTTCATGCAAGTGTCCTCGAGGGGACGCGACTCCCCGCTGTGGCCTCGGAACCCCCTGTCCTGCTGCAGCAAGTGCCCCCTGCAAGGAGAGGGGACCCTCCTGCCGTCCAGGGGCCTTACAGGACAGGGGGGCAGCACAGGACCCCTTGCGCTGCCCAGACCCGGTCACCATCACCAGCCCCATGGACTTTGCTCGGTGTGTTCGCTTGGAGCGGGACGCAGTCCGGGGTGAGCAGAGCTACGTGCTCCGGCGCTGCATCCGCAGCCTCCCGTGAGCTGTCCTGGGCTTGTCCCTTGGCTGCTGTCCCCCTTGCAGACCTGCAGCCTCCCCCAGAGGGGCTGGCACCCCAGGCAAGAGCTTTGCTGGTTTAATTCACGCGCAGGCAGCTCGGGATGGTGCTTGGTGGTGCAGAAGAGGAGAGGGCAGCTCTGGAGGCAGCTCTAGTGCCTTTTCTTTCCCCAACAGTTCCCGGTGGTAACACAAGGTGTGCGGCTCTGCAGGGTCCTGCGGCTCTGGTTTATCCCGGTGTGAGACCCCCTGTCCAAGCCCTGGCACCCATGGGGGCTGCGAGGACCCCCAGGATGGGCTGCAGGGCTGGGGGCGGGGAGGATCCCTCCACCTGGGGACAGGGACAGGCCACGTGTGTCTTTCCAGGGAACATGGATGCTCCCATCCTGTCTCCTGCCCAGGGAACTGCAGGAGCCCGGGACGGGATATGCCGGGACATCCTCGCGTGGGTGCTGGAAGGGGCTGGGGGCTCCAGGGGGTCTTTGCTCCAACCCTCCGCTCTGCAGCGCTGCCCCCCGCCCCCGGTGCCCGGCCCGAGCCCTGGGGGCTGCCC
>NW_020454316.1:2390159-2393283 GCF_003342845.1 Nothoprocta perdicaria
ACTTCGCGGTTAATTCCCAGCCGCCCCCCCCCCTCTTTTTCTCTTCCTCCCGCTCCCGGTGCCAGAGCCGGCCATGGCGCAGGGGGCGGCGGGCGGGCGGCCCGGGCGGCCCCGCCGCTCCTAGAGCCGCCGCCGGAGGCAGCCGCAGCCCCCCGGGATGAGCGGAGCCGGGATGAGCGGAGCCGGGATGAGCGCCCTCGTCTTCGACGACCCGGCCCTGGACGGGCTGGCGCCGTCCCTCGGGCTCGCCGGGGCCAGCGACATCGACACGGCGCTGCTCAGCGACATCGACGGTGCGTGCGGCGGGCAGCGGGCCCGGAGCGGCGGGCAGCGGCCCCGAGGGCACCGGGCTCGGCGCGTGGCCGCTCCCGGAGCGCGCGCGGGGCTCGAGCGGGACCGGGCGCGTGGCCGGGGCCAGGGCTCGGCGCGTGGCCGCGGCTGCAGGAACCGGGCTCGGGGCACGGCCGGGGCCCGGGCAGCGCCCGGGGGGACCGAGCTCGTTGCCCCGGCCGCGTTTGGGGCGGGGGGCGAGTTCGGGGGTGCGGAGCCGGGCGGACCGGGCTCGGGGGGGCCGTACATGGCCGGGGCTGGGGGCACCGTCTCATTGAGGGATCCACGTCGGGGGCGGGGGGGCCGCACACAGGACACCCGGGTCTGGGTCCTCCCGCTCCCCCGGTGCTGGGGCAGCCCCGGCCGAGCCCCCCCATCCGCAGCGCGGTGTCGCCTCTAGCCCCGCCCCGCCTGACGTCACCGCGGGGTTACTCGCGGTCGTTCCCTCCAGGACGCCTGGGCTCCTCGGGCCGCGCGCCCGCGCCGGGAGGAGGCGGCGGGGGGAGATGGGGACCATAGGGGTGCGGAGACCCCCCCCCGGGGGCCGGGACCCCCCCGACGGCGCCGAGGGGGAGTGGGGGTCGCCGCAGGCAGAGYCACTCGGCTGGGCTGCCTCGCAGGTGGCCTTAGTGCAGGTGGCTTAAACGTGACTTAAGCAAGGATGAACCTCCCAGGCCAGAGGCCACGGGCAGGATGATCCGGGCACCCACGAGGCTGCGGCCTTGGAGGCTGCACAGAGCCGAGGCTGGGGGAGAGGCTGTGAGCCTCCAAACGGGAGATAAGGGCTGAACTTTAGCTCTGCAACCGCTTCCGAAGGGAAGTTGCAGCTCCCGTCCTTGTGTGTCCACACGCGACCCCGGCRCTCTGGCCTGGCTGGCGGAGGGCAGGACTCGGCCCTGCTGCTTGCAGGTGGCCGGAGGCCCTGGGCACCGCGGAGGTCGGTCTCCCGCGCAGCTGGAGGCCACGCGTTGTCCCCTCCGCAGGGGTGACTGTGCAGGTGGCAGGGCAGGCTACTTATGTGGAGCACTTCTTTGAGGATATCTGTAAAGGACAGACAGATAGATGGGCAGATAGATGGACAGATAGATGGATAGATGGATGTGCAGCCCCTGTTGCACCTGCCAGCCTCCTGCTGCGGAGGCCCTGCCTGTGCCTTCACTCGCACCCCATGAGCAGCGATGGRAGCCATCGCCCTGTCCCTGTCCTTATCGTCCTGCCCAGGCAAATGGCCCAGAGAGGGGTGCTGGACACCCTGGGGTCTGCAGCTGGTGCTGGGTGGGGGGCTCCGGGCAGAGGGATTTTGCTGGGCTCCTTTCCGACAGCTCCCACCCCACGGWTTTCCCTGCTCCTCCTTTTCCCTGCTGCTCCCTCTGGAGCAGCGAGGCTYGGGATGGCAGCATGGGCAGCGTCCCGGCATGGGCAGCGTCCCGGTCAGCACCCGCTGCGTGAGTGCCTGGAGCAGCTGTGCCGGAGCGGGAGCGTCAGGTGGGATATAAATATCCCKGCGGATGCCGCGCGCTTTGGCGAGACACGGAAGGCAGGAGGAAGAGGAGGGCTGAGATGGGAACGAAGCGGCCACCCGCTTTGCTCACACCACCGTCGTTTCCTCCCACACCCGCCTGGCACCGGCRTTTGCCACTGCGGCATCTMTGGGGACATGGGGGCTGCACGGGGKGGCCGTGCCACCCTCGGTGGGTGCGAGGGGAGCAGAGGGGTGCGCGGCAGGCGCCGCTCACCCAGCGAAAGGGTTAACGCGGCCTGACCTGGAGTAACCCGGGGTTACGTTGGGCTGCCCGCGAGTAACCCGGCGGCTGCACCTTGGCGCGGCCGGGGGCGGCGGGCCGGGCGCGCGGGCGGCGATTGGCGGAGGAGCCATCACCCCACGGCGGCCGCGCCGCCCGGGGAGGGCCCTGCGCCCGCCGCCCGCCCCGCCTGGCCCGCTGCCCCACCGGCTGGTTTGGTTCTCCCTCCTCTTCCTCGGTGCACGGGGCAGCCTGCCCCGGAGCTGCTGGTGTTTAACCCTGCACGTCCCCAGCGCGCCAGCGTGGGCTGCTGCCCTCGCTCCTGCCCCGCTCTGCGGCGCATCCAGGCGCTCTGCAGGATTCTTGTGTGCAAAGGGGGATGGTGCCGCTATAGCCCCGTCACCCCCAAAATCACCTTGGACGCGGTCGAGATGGGCACTGCCACCCTGGCTGGTCAGAGGCCCCGCTGCCAGCTCCGTGCCTCGGTTTCCCCCCTTGCAGCAGCATCTCGGGTGTTGGGGGGTGGTTTGCGGGCCCCGGTGCCGCAGGGTGCTGCGGGCTCATGCTCACGCCCCGCTCCCGCAGACATGCTGCAGCTCATCAACGCGCCCGACAACGACTTCGCGGCGCTCTTCGACGCGCCGCCCTTCGACGCYGCCGCGCCGCCTGGCCTCCCTGGCRCCTACGGCGAGTCCCCCGCCACCAGCCCCGCCGCCAGCGGGGTCTTCACGGCCGCCCCGGYGCTGCCCCCCTTCGCGCCGCCGTCGCCGGCCCCGCTGCTGCCGCCGGCRCCCACCCGCCCACCGGGCGTCAAGGAGGAGCCGGCGGCCGTGCCGGGCGCCCAGGCCGGGCTCAGGCTGGCGCCCGCCTTCGTCCCCGCATCCCCCGGCCAGTTCAGCCCCCAGCCCCTGGGGGGCTTCCAGCACCAGCACGGCTTCCCCGGTGAGCACGGGGATGTGGCGGGGGGGGTGCGTTCAGTGGGTGCCGCCGGGGCGCCCGTGACGCCGCGCTCTGCTCCGCACGCAGCCGTGCAGCCCGGCGGCAGCGGCACC
>NW_020454316.1:2393415-2396219 GCF_003342845.1 Nothoprocta perdicaria
CGCAGCCCGCGCCCCCCGTGCACAGCGTGGCGGCGCCGACGCTCCTGGCGCCCGCAGCCGGCGCTGCCCAGCCTGTGTCGCCGCAGATCCAGCCGGTGCCGGTGAGTCCACGGCCGGGGGGTCCCGGCGCTGCCCAATCCCCCCCTCTACCCATCCCTGCTCACGCCACCCCCCCGGTGCCAGGTGCTGCTGCAGCCGCATTTCATCAAGGCCGACTCGCTGCTGCTGACGGCCGTCAAGGCAGACGCCGGCGGCGCCAAGACCTCGGTGGCCACCAGCGTCGGCGGGCAGGCGGCCCCGCTGCAGGTGCCGGTAGGTCCCGTCGGCACCGTGCGGGGCTRGGGGCTGCGCCYGGGCCCCCTCGGCCAACGTGGCCGTCGCCGCAGGCGCTGGTGAGCGGTGGCACCATCCTCGCCACGGTGCCGCTGGTGGTGGACGCCGACAAGCTGCCCATCAACCGGCTGGCGCCCAGCGGGAAGGCGGCGCTGGCGCAGAGCAAGGGCGAGAAGCGCACGGCGCACAACGCCATCGAGAAGCGCTACCGCTCCTCCATCAACGACAAGATCGTGGAGCTCAAGGACCTCGTGGTGGGCACCGAGGCCAAGGTGGGTGCCGTGGGGACGTGGCCCGTGTCCCCGGCGCTGCAGAYGGGGTGAGGTGGGTGCGTGGCTGAGCCGTGTGTCCCCTGCGGTGGCAGCTGAACAAGTCGGCAATCCTGCGGAAAGCCATCGAGTACATCCGCTTCCTGCAGCAGAGCAACCAGAAGCTGAAGCAGGAGAACCTGGCCCTCAAGGTGGCCATGCAGAAGAACAGTGAGTGCCGGGGACACGAGCCGGGCACGTCTCACCCCGCAGAGCCCCCCGTGCTCAGCCRGCTCGGCCTCCCTTCCGCAGAGTCCCTCAAGGACCTGGTGGCCTCCAGCGGCGCCGGGGCGGAGGCGCCCATGGAGGTGGTGAAGGCGGAGGCGCTGGGGATGCCGACGCCGCCGCCGTCCGACGTGGGCTCGCCGGCGCGCGGCAGCCCCCTCTCGCTCGGTGCCGCCAGCGCCAGCAGCAGCGACTCGGAGCCCGAGAGCCCGCTCCTCGAGGACGCCAAGGTGGGTGACGCCGGGCGGCACCGCGGGGGCGGCACCGCGGGGGCGGCGCCGCGCGGCTCACGGCGCCTCCGGCCGCAGGTGAAGCAGGAGCGCGCGCCGCCCTCGCCCGGCACGCAGGGCATGTTGGACCGCTCCCGCATGGCCCTCTGCGCCTTCGTCTTCCTCTGCCTCTCCTTCAACCCGCTGGCCGCCCTGCTCCGCGGCGCCAGCGCCCCGGCCCCCGCGCAGAGCCCCGGGGGCACCGGGCCCGGCAGGAGCATCATGGCTGAGACGGTGCCCAGGGGTGAGCGCGGCACAGAGGGGAGGCCAACAGGAGTGGAGGTTGTGCAGGTGGAGGCTGCTGGGGTGGTTGTAGGGGTGGAGGCCGTGGTAGGTGGAGGCTGCTGGGGGTGGAGGTTTTTGGGGTGGAGGTCGGCAGGGTGGGTGCAAGGGGGAGGTTGCTGGGTAGGGTGCACGGGGAGGTTGTTGGAGCAGAGGCTGGTGGTAGGGATAGGGCTGGAGGCTGGTGGGTGGGTGCGGAGGATCCGGGCAGGGAGACCCATCAGGGTGGGCATGGGGTGGAGGCTGCCAGGGCAGAGCTATTGTTGGGGTGGAGGCTGCTGCGGGTGGGCAGGGTGGGGGATGCGGTGGTGGTGGAGGTTGCTGGGGTAGAGGCCGTGTGTGTAGAGGCTGTTGGAGGTGGAAGCCATAGGGGTGAGGGCTGTCCGGGCAGAGGTTATTGGGATGGGGACTGTTTGGGGTGGTCATGGTGGTGGAAACGGTCACAGATGAGGCTGTCAGGGTGGCACATCATTAGGGTAGGCATGGGAGGGGAGACCATTGGGGTAGAGGCTGTTGAGGTGAAGGCCTTAAAGATGGAGCTTGTTGAGAAAGGAGGCCATGGTGGTGAAGGCCATAGGGGTGCAAGCTGTTGAGGGAGGAGGCCATGGCGATGGAGATTGCTGGGGGCATGGAGGCCGTGGGAGCGGAGGCTGCTGTGGGATGGAGGCCGTTGGCGGCGGAGGCCGCCGCGGCTGAGCCCCCGCCGCCCGCCGCGCACAGAGGAGCCCTGGGGGTGGTCGCAGTGGCTCTGGCCCACGCTCGTCTTCTGGCTGCTCAACGTGGCGGTGGTGCTGGGCGCCGTCGTGCGGCTCTTCGTCTACGGCGAGCCGGTCACGCGGCCCCACTCGGAGCCCTCCGTGCTCTTCTGGAGGCACCGCCGCCAGGCCGACCTCGACCTCGCCCGGGTGAGCCCCGCCCCTGTGCCATGGCCCCGCCCCTGTGCCATGGCCCCGCCCCTGTGCCATGGCCCCGCCCCTCCATCTCACCTGGCCCTGCCCCTTTAATTGTTCTTAACCCCACCCCATATGTTGTGGCCACGCCCCATTGTGGCTCTCTATTTAGACTAGCCCCACCCACCTGACCTAGCCCCACCCCTCTATTGAGAATAACCACGCCCACCCCACCTGATCCCACCCCTCAATTGAGATTGGCCACACCCACCTGACCAAGCCACACCCCTTTATTGAGACTAGCCACTCCCACTAGTCCCGACTCCACCCCTGGGAATTGCCACGCCCACATTACCTGCCCCACCTCCCTGAATACCCCTCCTGCTGGTTTTATCCCCGCCCACATTTGGCCCCACCCCTTTAATCCACCTGGATTAGCCCACCCCTTTGCCCCACCCATTTTCCTTGTCCCCACCCCTTTTCTCAGGCCCAACCCC